>NW_021941389.1:300000-505000 GCF_902148845.1 Salarias fasciatus | reverse complement strand
GCCTGGGGGAGGACCAACGCCCGGGGGCGCCGTGGACCAATGCCTGGGGGCGCCAAGGACCAACGCTCAGGGGTGCCAAGGACCAATGCCCGGGGGCGGCGAGGACCAACGCCTGGGGCGCCGTGGACCAACAGTCAGTCAGTCTCAAGTGTGTTCAGACTAACAGGTTTCCCTCCAACATTGTATTGTATTTGCCTCCATCCATCTACATCCACTCTGAGCAGCCTTCACACAGCATGATGCTGCCTCCACCGTGCTTCACAGTGCAGTGCCGGTTTTCCTTCAGTTCTTGTCTCCTCTAAGCAGAGCTCCTTCCTCCATGTTTACTGTGTCTAAACTGCAGGCAGACTTCTGGCATTCCAGCAGTGTTTTTCTTCCTGTCTGATTTGTGGACTGCAGACTACTAGTTGTCGTGTTGAGAGATTGTGGATCCCTGCAGCTCCTCCAGAGTTCCCATGATCCTCTGGACTGCTTCTCTCATCAGTGCTCTGGTCTTCAGTTTAGGTGGACTGCCACAACTCAGACTTGTTCCACTGTGGGTGCGCCATGAAATACTTTAGCCCGGCTTTACTCTTCTCCACAAACTTCTCCCTGACCTGTCTGCTGTGCTCCTCAGTTTTGATGTCTCAATGCTCTGTGTCACGTAAAATCTGATGAAATACATTAAAATTTGTGGCTATAAATGCGATAAAAAGTGGAAAAGTTCGAGGGGGATCAATGCTGTTGCAAGTCTCCACATTTCTTTGACATTATTTTTACAGTCCTCATTTATGCGCTTTTGGTTTTTGACAAAAATACAGTAACAAAGTTTCCAACAGATTCAGAACAAACAAACCCCCCATATGAAACCAAGATATATTTCTGATAAATCTAACAGGCATCTACAGGAAAAGTAAATGCTCACGAGTGTTTCTACTTGGATCTCAGCATTCATTCAAGCTACTCACGTATGGCTTGGTATTCTGCCAGGAAGCCTCGCTCACTGAGCACAACATCAGAGTAGAAGTGGAGCAACATGGGACCGAAGGTGGTGAACGGTCCTGGGATGTCAGTCCCACACAAAGTGGCAACAGCGCTGCCACCAGCTGCGAGATCATAGATCTTCAGTCCATCGAAGGCACAGCTGGGATGACCTGAGCCGAAGAAACACAGCTAAACATGAGGAACCGAAGTCTGACACTACGCACACTGGCTCTACCAGAGTCACAAAGCTTGTGGATATAATGATACCTACTTTCTAATTGGAAGCTCTGAAAGGTGACGACAATCACTGTCTGTTGTCCAGCATCTATGGTGTAGTTGCAGTTTGAGTTCACTGGATAGTCATCAGGATAATTTGGAGAAACGACACGACCGCGGGAAGCTGAGAAGTTTGCTCCGCACCCTGGTGAAAATAGATGGAATTGACGTGTTTTGCTTCCTACATCACTCAATACTCTCATGCTGAGACACATAGATATGTCTAAAACTGAGACTGGACAATACAGGTGCTTCAGAAAATATTCAAATCATTTTACATACTCCTCGGTAACAGAGAATGACCTGCTGTGTTCTTATAAATCCTGATTTATTCACCACATTCTGCTCTGAACAACTCGCCATGGAAATATAATCTGAATCTACTTATTTCTTAAATTGGTGAAGTTTTTAACTCAGCTGCGCATACTTGCACACGTGGACATTCACACACGCACACGCACACACTAACACACACACCTGAGCCCATTTCACATTGGATGCAGAATAGATCCTGAGCAGATCCCTGGCGGAACCACTGGGTCACACAGCATCAGCCCCCATTGTAATTAACGACTGTGTTTCCACCGGATGCATCGTACTTGTACACACAGAGAGTTGCAAGTCTATTTTCTCCGCATACCGCAGCCAACAGGGAGTAGATTAAAGATGACGGACTTGTAATGTCACGGAAGTCGGTCTTGCACTTCATAGCGCATACACACCTGGTGGGTATAACTTCCACTGCGGAACTCCAGATCTGTTCTGCATCTGGTGGAAGAACAAGGGGGGCTAATGCTTGTGGCTAATGCTGCATGATGCAGTGGTTCAGCATCCAGTGTGACATGGGCTAAAGTGAAGCTTGTGGATCTGTACTCAGTGAAGAACTACAGATTTACTTGTTGTAATCTATCCAAGGGCACAGTGGTGAGTATTCAATATGAATTTGTCAGAGACACTTTAACGACATCCCAAACAGAACACCGTAACTGGCATGAGCTCAGCTGAAAGTGAAATCAGCAGCAGCAGGGCCAGCCCTGCTAGGTGGTCCCCGAGGACGCTGTGTACTGGCAGGGGCACCAAATTGCCGTCCCATGCCCCCAATAAAATGGACAGATGGACAGTCACTGCCCTGCACACTCTTGTGGGCACATGGAAAAACAGTGAATTCAAACATGTGGGACTCGATGTGTGGACATCCCTGCCCCCAACCCCATGTGCCACGCTCATCGAGGGCGCAAACAAGCCAGGACCGGTCCAGCGCAGTCCATTGTGTTTCAGTAAAATGTAATGAATATACCAACAAATCTTTCATGTGAAATAAAACCATTCACTCATCCATCTTAATTTTCTGACAGCTTCCTATTACTCATCCTGCAATGAAGGTGTAGCAAAAAAATTAGGCTTTAATGACTGCAACAAAAGACCAAGCATTGAAGAGACATGTGATCTCACTGGTACTGAAGGACACTGAGAAGCCTTTTCCAGCTTCAGCAGCCTGGAATCGGCAGTTAATGATGTTGTAAGGAGCCACGATGGGAGCTGGAACCTGGGAACCACAGCCTGTTGACAGCAGAGTGGAATCGGTTTGGCTCTGTCCAGACCACACCTGTAGACACAGGAACACAACACGTTATGACACAATTAAACTGAAGCCAAGACTTTCATGAATGTTCAGTTTAGAATTGGACATATGTACCAGCCAGTCATCTGCAACACCAGGTTCTTTCACCAAGCCCCACAGCGGATCACAACCTCCGCCTAATCACCACCAGAGTCTCCCTTCAGCATTATTTTGAACGTGAGATGTCTCAGTAACTAATCCTTTATCATAAATCCTCATTTCAAACAGATGGACTTCAAAGTGCCCACTGTTCAGTCAGTGACAGGTGTAAAATGTGTCCGCACCAGGAGTCCATGGCTGCCGGATTGCCAATCTATGTGGTGGGAATTATCACAATGTTATTCATCAATGCCTTGCATAAAGAATATTGCAAACTCATTTCATTTACATGAAGAAATGAGTACTAAGGCCAATGAAGCCGGATGGTGTGATCCGTTTACTGCATCAAACAGGACACGACAGACATTACTGCAGTTTGTGATGATTTCAGACAGATGCTCTATTCAAAGTCCGGCTGAACACACACAAATGCTGTTTCTTAAGTTTTTGTTTAGTTTATTGATTTAGAATTACATGGATAGTTTCCTTTCATTTACTGTCCAGTAAAAGAGGCAGCTGTAATTTGCAGCTGCAGTCCCTAGCCCGCTGACAATAGGCAACCTAAAATAAAGTTAAAATAAAAATTAAAGTACAAAAACAAAATCCATTTATACTTACAGCAGGCCTAAGCACAAAGAAAAAGAGACATTTTCTTCCCCTCGTCCATCAAAACCAGCAGACACAGAGACACTTTCTTCCTCCAGACCATCCTCAGTAATTCAGAAGAGTCGCCATGACCGTGCGTAACTGTGCCTTTAAGACAGAACTTCGATTTTCCCTCCCCCGCCTGTATGCCTGTCTTACCTTTCTGCTGCCGCTCCAGTTTCATCTTTGACAACAAAAAGCCGTCGCCCGGGGCCAGATCAGGGGAATATGGCGGTGGGGAGGCTGGCTGGTCACGGTTTTAGTTAAAAAATATGCTTTACGCACAACATTTGGTGCTATTTCTGTGCATAACGGGGCGTCCTGTGGTCTGCTGTCTGCTATGATGCGGCCATTTCCGGGTGCCTTCGTCTCCCTGCTTCTAATAACCGCCTGAGGATGATCAGTCTGGATCTCTACAATACTCCCATCAGATCTGCAATGTCATCAAAAGTCCTGCGTGGATCTACCAGGACGTCTGCTTCAGTTTTTGTGACGTTTTCCTCTGTTCTGGAAGTGGATTGTTGTCCTCTGCGTGCCTGGTCTTCGTGATGTAATCTGATTACTCTTAAAGGGCCCAAACCACTCAGACACCCTAATAATCCTTCTTAAAGAATGTCTGCAACATGGTGAGTGTTTCTGCTGCTGGTTTTCCCAATAGAAAACAAAATGTTTTGACAGAGCGCATATCAGTGGGTATCTGCAATCTTGAAAAATCGAAGAGCGGGGTGTCACTCTGTCAACATAAACAGTGACTGTCAGCTGACCGCATCACGGGGGAAGACCAAACCTGGCACAGTTATGCATGAGGCTATCCTGTAGCGACATCTAGCGGCCAAAGTCAGAACTTCATTGTATTTTTTTATTAATAGAATTAGTCCGGTTTCTTTTGGGTCCCCCCTCGTATAAACACAAATAAATATTCTTCATTTGTATGAAGAGAGTGAAAGATACAGCGGAGGTAAATTCCTTGTTTGCTGTGCAAACTGGACCAATGAAAGCCGACTCTGATTCTTTTTTGCAACGTATGTTTTTATGTCTATTCATTTACAACACTTTGGTTTCAGTAGTTGTTTTCAAATTGTTGTTCAAAAAAGTTGAGTTGAGTTTTTCTACTCCACTGTCAAACGTAAAGACAGAATTGAATTCAACAAATGTTACACTTTTTCCACAGAGGGAAAAAAATATTTGCAGTCCAATAATCAGCAGTGTTGAAAACCGTTTGAATAAATTCATTTAATGATAGAGAATGAGAAAGTTTGGGATTTTACCCTTATGGCAATTTCAGAAAACAGAAAGTCAGCAGAACTGAAAACATCTCCAGTAGAGAATTATCGTGACTCTGTTTCTAATTCATAGTGTCCAACATGTTTTTCTTTCTGGTGTGTGTGTGTGTGTGTGTGTGTGTGTGTGTGTTCTTGTATTTCTATCCTTGTCGGGGCCAAATGTCCCCACAAGGATAGCAAAACGTGGAACGACGTGCCTTGTGGGGACCTTTTTCCGGTCCTAAGTAGGAGAAACAGTGTTTTCTTGACCATGTTGTTGTTACTGAAAAAAGTAAAAGGTCAAAAACATTTCTTTAGGGTTAGGCTTTGTTGTGGTGTGGGTTAGGGTTAGGGTAAGGGTCAGGGTTAGGGGCTAGACATGAATGGGAGTCAATGGACGGTCCCCACAAGGATAGAAATACAAGACCGTGAGTGTGTGTGTGTGTGTGTGTGTGTGTGTGTGTGTGTGTGTGTGTGTGTACGCGTTTTTCTATCCTTGTGGGGACCAAATGTCCCCACAAGGATAGGAAAACCTGCACGATGTGCCTTGTGGGACCTTTTTCCGGTCCTGATGAGGGAAACAGTGTTTTCTTGACCATGTTGTTGTTACTGAAAACAGTCCAAGGTCAAAAACATTTCTTTAGGGTAGGGTGTGTTGTGGTCTGGGTTAGGATTAGGATTAGGGGCTAGTAAATGTATTATGTCAACGAGTGTCCTCACAAGGATAGAAATACAAACCTGTGTGTGTGTGTGTGTGTGTGTGTGTGTGTGTGTGTGTGTGTGTGTGTGTGTGTGTGTGTGTGTGTGCGCGTTCTTGTATTTCTATCCTTGTTGGGGCCAAATGTCCCCACAAGGATAGCAAAATGTGGAACGACGTGCCTTGTGGGGACCTTTTTCCGGTCCTAAGTAGGAGAAACAGTGTTTTCTTGACCATGTTGTTGTTACTGAAAAAAGTAAAAGGTCAAAAACATTTCTTTAGGGTTAGGCTTTGTTGTGGTGTGGGTTAGGGTTAGGGTAAGGGTCAGGGTTAGGGGCTAGACATGAATGGGAGTCAATGGACGGTCCCCACAAGGATAGAAATACAAGACTGAGCGTGTGTGTGTGTGTGTGTGTGTGTGTGTGTGTGTGTGTGTAATTTGCTGTGAAGTTTCTGGTGGAGGATACCTTTATGTAACTGGACTGGCAGGTTCCACTCTCATCTGGAATGTCAAAATCACTGTTGAAGCTCATCTCCACATGATTTCCTTCATGAGCAATGATCTGCCAGGAACACTCCACATTAGCTGGGAAGTTTTGAGGATAGTTGGGAGACTTGAATGTCCCCAGATCAGCATGAATCACACCTCCACAACCTGGCAACAAATGAATGAGTGACTGAACCACGTAATATCAATTATAAAACATTAAAATGAAATAGAAATAACAGTTGAAAGAAGTTTGAATAGTTGTCATAGAGCTGGGCGATACGGCCTCAAATCAATATCACGATAATATTGAGCAGTTCACCGTGATAACGATAAATGGACGATAACTACTTGGGGGGGGGGGGGCATTTAATCACAACTTTCTTGTGACAGTTTACCGTGGGCTCAAGAGGTGCAGACATTATTATTATACTATTTCTCTTTATATGGGGCCAATTTTCTTGAATTTCTATTAGATTTATCAAGATTAGGGTACAGAACATATCTATGTATCCTAACTTTCACAGCAACAGATGTACAAATCCGACAGAACTCTGCTGGTGATGTAAATGTCTTCTCTGTGGGCTTTAGGGAAAATCCGATGACTGAAGACTCTGGGAAATTACTAATGTTACGAGGTTCCAGATGTTTCCAGTGTGATGTGGTGTTTTGAGCAGCTGAGAATGGAACACAGCTGGACGTCTACCTGTCCCTGAGCTACAGATGAGCCCAACTTGTTTGTTTACAATCTCCTCCTCCATTTCCTGTCCACACAGCATCGCTTCAGGAAATATCTACATCCACGCAACATAACAAGGATTCAAAACGATGTAGTTCACCCGCCAGGCCTTCAGATGGCGCTGTCACTCTGACACAGAAGCTCCCAAATGGAGAAGAAGACACGGACTCGGAGCTGCACATGCAGCGTGATATAAACAAACAACACCAGAAGACATGACCTGTTCAATAAAAGAGCACGAGGAGCTTCTGCAGGAAATATCAGCCAATCGAGCTGATGAGGAGATTTACTGTCCAGGACGGTGGACCAGCAGTAATCTGCAGCCCTGCAGGCTGTTAGCCTGTAGCCTGTAGCGGCTAAACTAGCATGTCTCCATGCTGTGTCCAGAGATCATGTCTGCTGGTTCGGATGCTCAGAGGGTCGAACGGCGTCAGTCTGCTCTGCTTCAGCTGCTTCTGCTGGTTACTGTGATTTTAAACAGCAGTTGGTGGAGTCGCGTAGTGCAGCGTCTTCAAGGGACATGAACACAGCCCGCCTGCACAGCCAAAGCGGACTTGTTTTTTTTTTAAATTTCCAAATGTACCGACATGGGCAAAATGACGTCGGTTATCGTAGTAAACTTCGGTAACGATAAATTTTCGGTTTATCGCCCAGGCCTAATTTGTCATTTCCAGCATTTCTCATTTCTTCTATTGTCAGACATTGACTGTAACAAAAAAAGAAATGAGGAATTAAAGTCAGCTTCTGCACAAACTGGATGTTAAGACCAACAAAATACTTGAAAGTTGAGTAGGCAGTAAAAAAAGAAGAGTCCAGGTGCTGAACAGGTTTGTCTGTCAACCTTCGACCATAAGATCATGTTTAACAGTGTAAAACTCCAGACTGTTGATTTTTGCCAAACATCAGAATAGAATATGGCTTGATAGAATATGGAAAAGTGAAAAGCATTTTATTTGTGTTCTATGGTATGTGTGTTGTAATGTAACACAAAGCTCTCCAGCCATTTGTAAATTGTTGCATCCTGTTAGATTTGGATTTTACATTTTCACAACCTTTTGGATATACTGGTTAAGCTGAAAGTTAATGAAACTCTGCTAATTTTAAAGCTGCATTAAGGAGGTTGCACGTTGTATGTGAAACAGCGCCCCCTGCAGGCCTTGGGCGTAATGCAGCTTAGTGAAAAACTCGTCCCTGTGGCTCGCGTGCACGGAAGAGGGGGATTCCGTGTTCGCTCGTTTAGTAGCGCTCCAGTAAGATTTAAGTTTCTTTTCCCTGGTGGAGTCTGTGTGGAGCTGTGGCAGTGCTAGAAGCCAGTCTGTTCTGACTTCCTGGAAGATCCTGCTCAGTTGTTGCTCGCTAAGCATCTGGCGGAGTAATGGCGGACAAAATGAAACCTAACTAAATCAGGCCAGCTGGAGCGTGCATTACGTCATTCCTTTCAAATTCTCCCCAAAAAATTGTGGTGCCGGACCGGCACTGCAACTTTCAAGTGACAGTTTAGCCTGTTAGAGGTACTGATAATGAATATGTCAGGGCACATTGTACACATCATTAAAAATGTGTAACATATTTATGGTGGAAAATAAGTATTTTTAAAGCTGAAAAACTCCTTAAAGCAACACTAAGGAACTTTCAGTTTTTGTTGATTTTGGCGGCGCCAGTGGACAAAGCGGCAGTGTTTTGCCTGAAGGAATACTACAGTTCCCATGAGGCCTAGCGCGTGGCGTGGTAAAATGCTGCTCCCGGTGGCGTGCTGTCGGACTGAACTCGCCTTCATTTGTTTCCAGTGGCTGTGAGAAGGACGGATAGCGACGAGGTCATGAATCTAATGGTGGCTAAACAATGTTCTATCATGATGTGACGCACGCCGTAAAGCAGTCCGCACATGTGGAGTGTTTTAGTGAGCAGGGTTCCTACCACCCTCCTCACAGCTGCTCAGTCCAAGTGAAAGCAATACTGACGCCCTCAGGCCGTGACAGAGGGTCATTCAGCTAGTCGATGTATCATCACAAAAGATATAAAAATGTGTTATTAAGGTTGAAAAGTTCCTTAGTGTCGCTTTAATGCACCTTTAAATATGGCTGCACTGCCATTTTAAATGAAAGGGATGAAACCCACCATGGGCTGCCTCCAATCTCCCACAGACAGCCAGTAAGGCTTCTCACATCTACTGTCTGTCTTTGCATTAACAAGAAGAAAACATTTCTTTAGTTCGGCGAGAACGTACCTGAAGAATCAGCATGCCAAGAGGCCAGAAAACCTCCTTTGGATACAGAATGGTCCGCCAGGAAAACCACAGCGAGTCTGTTAGACCCGGACTGAATGGTTCCGGGAGAGGTGGATCCACAATACTGACCAATCACAGGGGAACCAGGGGATCCTCCATTGAAAATGGTGACAGAGTCCCAGCCACATGTGCTGTGGGGCTCCAGGTTAAAATAACTGAATATCAGCTGCAGAAAGGCAAAGAGAGAGGATCGAGCTTAGTCTCAACATACACAAACAACACCAAACAATAAGCACAAAGTCTGATTCAGTGATGATGTTTGATCATTCTGTTTGATTTAGATTTTTTTTTGTTGTTGGCCTTTATTCCAAAGTAGACCTCACAACATCTGCAACGACTATGAAGCACTGACTCTAACATGACCTGTGGTCAACTTCAGTATCTTGTTGATGACATTTTTCACAGCAAAACATAACAAACACAACATCGTAAATCAATAACAGTGTCTTAAGACAGCATGAGCAGTGTGTACTGCATGAGCAGTGTGTACCAAGGTTTCACCAGACGTGTTTAACATCTACGCGATGGCAGATATTAAACACAGCGAACATTTTGTTGTTGACAGATGAAGTAGTTTGAATGTGTTTGTGTGAGATAGATAGATAGATAGATAGATAGATAGAGAGAGAGATAGATAGATAGATAATAGATGATAGAGAGAGAGAGAGAGAGAGAGAGAGAGAGAGAGAGAGAGAGAGAGAGAGAGATTGTGACTTTGTAAGGTTTGTTCAGTGGGTACAATTACAGTTTGGTGTGGGGGCTCAGTGTGACCAGCATAATATTCAGGATAAGGGGGCTTGACCAAATATGGTCAAGAGGACAACATGCCACATTCTCCTCGATCTCTTCAAGGAGCCTAGATTCTCCCTCCATCGTGGTTTCATTGCTTGCAACCTCATAACCTCATCCTTGGTCTCTTGGAGCTCCACTCTGCCTGATCTTCAAAAAAAAGTCTAATTCTGAAAACGTCTTCAGGTCTCTCAATTTAATTGACAAGAGTTTTTGTTTGTGTGTGTGTGTGTGTGTGTGTGTGTGTGTGTGTGTGCGTGCGTGTGTAACCGAGCTGTGTGGTCGATGCCATCAGAGAACGGGGTAATTGTTCCTGTGGCCAACGTTTGAGAAACCTGATGGACCTTCAGTGGGGACATGGATTTGTTTTGTCTCCTACTAGCTATGACATTACACATCCTATCTCTTCTTCCACAGAGTGGTCCTGGTCTTTCCTGGAGCCATGCCTCCAGCTGGGGGGGTTCCTGCCCCTCCCCCCATCACTCCTGGACCCCTGCTACCTCCACAGCCTTCATCTCCTCCAGCTGCTCCTCAGTCCTTGATGGTTCTCCAGAGGTTGCTGTTCCTGCTTCCTGATGTTCTGTCATTGGGGTTGATACACCCTCACTAGTGCTCTCTGCTCCTGGTTCTCCTGGTTCTCCTGGTTCCCCTGGTTCTCCTCCTTCTCCTCCACCACTGTCAGGCTGATCCTCCATCACCAGTTAGTCAGTCTGAATCTTGAAGTCCCTCAGGATCTGGTCTTAGTGGTTCTCCACATCTTTTTTTTTTTTCTAACAAATGTATTTATTGTGTAGACTTTATAAGACATCATGAATACTGTACAAAAATATGTCCAACTGAGGAGTCTGACATTTTTTCTATTTTTAAAAAATTCCCCAACATTTTAACAAAAGAATATTGAACAGAATAAGACCTGAGTGAAAGACATACACAAAATATCATGAGAGAACGATCAGAAGTGGCTCCCTAGTGAGAAGTACGAAACACAAAGGTCAGACATAGGAGCCTGCACTGGTAGAATTGAGTTTTACATTCTCCTAATTAAGAGATAAATATCTCACTGATTCAGAAAAACAGAACGCAAAGTATCGATCCACCCCCACCCACCCAGATGTGCTATGCTCACTTTACAGGATAAATAATAATAATCTAATGGAGAAATTAAAGGGGGGGGGGGATAATAATAATAATAATAAAAAAATTAATAGCAGAGACAAAATTAAGCGATAATAGTGGTAGCAACAAAAATTATAGAAGAAAAAAACAATAAGTGTCATAACTGAAAGCAAGAATAAAACATTCACAAAGTAAAATGAAATTAATAAGTAAAAAGTAAAAAAAATAAAAGAAAGAAGGAAGGAAAAAAAGAGAAGTCGCAGTTAGCTGAGGGAGTCTAGTAAGGTTAGAGAGTTAACAGGAAAGACCGGGGTCCCAACTTCTGTGAAATCTTCTCACTGATCCTCTGACTGTGTGTTTGATTTTTCCGAATGAAGAAAAGACATTAAATCTTTCAACCAGGAGGTTGTGTCAGGGGGATTGGGACTCTTCCAGTGCAGAAGTATACGTCGCTCGGCTATGAGGGTGGCAACACAACCAGGTCGGCTTAGTATTTATTGAACCTGTCCGCCAGTGATACCCCAACAATAGCTATTAAAGGACCTATATCATGCAAAACCCATTTTTTTTAAGGTTTTTAGCATGCCCCAAAGTTGAATTCCCTTAAAAACCACCCCGAAAATGTCATTTGCCTTCATCCAGCATGTCTGAGTAATCTCTTTCAGTCTGCTGCTCTCTACAGCAGCCCCTCCCTTCGGGTAGAAAACAGCTCGTTTGAAACTCTTCAAACCTAAGTACGTCACAAAGTTGAACTCCTCCCCACCACTTTTCTCCCACCCCACCCCCGCACAGACAACAGGCCAACTCTCCTCTGACCAGCAGCAGCTGATTCGCATTTTCCACTGAGGAGACCCCCCGCCCCTTGCAGGCCCTGGGCAATCAGCGTTGCCGCTTTTTGTATCTCCGATTACGGATATAAACTTTAACCATCGTCTGAAAGCAACAATCAAGCAAGAGCAAGAGTCTGAAGGGTCTGCGCTTGGTGAGTTTCTAACAGGAAAAGACGCTTTGCGTGTGTTTGCGTGTAGAGAAGCTAACGCTAAAGAGCTAAAGCTAACCCTTAGAGACGCTAACGTAGCTCCGATTGGCTGAAGTACGCTGTCAGTAAAAGTCCACAAGGGGAGAGGCGGAATTTTCAGTGAAACTGAGCGTTTTCTCTTCCGGGTTTCAGAATTAACCTCCGAAAATCCTTTATTTAAGACAAAATGACTTTTCCTTAGCGCCAAAAATAAACTATTACCATGTTAATGCAATTTCTAGGGTTTGGACGAGCTAAAAAAGCATGATACAGGTCCTTTAAGGGGCATGGGGACAGGGGAGTGCCTAGAATTATAGAAAGGGAACTGAAAAATGACAACCAGAAGGGGCCAAGCCTAGCGCAGGAGAAAAATGTGTGCATGTGATCTGCAGGGGAAAGAGAGCACCTGATACATTTTTCGTCCAAGTCAGGAAAAAGTCTCTTCAGCCTGGCCTGAGTATAATGGGTCCTGTATAACACTTTAAGGTGAATCAGGCTCATACGAGCACAGCTGCAGGTGGAGCTAATTCTAAGTAGTGACTCTTCCCACCAGTCCTCATCTAGCGTCAGTCCAAGCTCCTTTTCCCATGAGTCCTTCAGCCATGAGAGAGGGAAGAAATTTGTGAAGAGAGCAGAACATTGTACATTGAGGTGATGTTATGTTGTAAAGTCGGTGGAGACATTATATTTTCTAGAAGGGATTTTCTCAGGCAATTCAGGAAAGATGTAAAGTTGGCCTTAGCATAATTGTGGAGTTGGAAATATCTACATCGACCCTGTATTGAAAGGCCAAACTTAGCAGCAATACTTTCCCATCTACCAAACGTTTTGTTCAAAAAAAGATCCTGAAAAGAGACCAGACCCTTTCCCTTCCACAAATTAAAAACAGAATCTAAAGAGGAAGGTAAGAAAAGGTGGTTATTACAGATAGGGGACAGGACGGAGGAAGACTTTAATCCAAAATGTTGCCTGAACTGTTTCCAGATGTTGAGTGAAGAACGAACAATCGGACTGTTGTTATACTGAGAAGGTTGTGATGTGAGTGGAGTTAAAAGCAGTGCAGGTAAAGATAAAGTGCAGGATTTAGCTTCCGTACGATGCCATGTGGTGTCAGGGGAGTGATACCAAGTTTCAAATTTCTGGAGGTTGGCAGCCCAGTAGTAAAATAGTATATTAGGATGTGCAAGGCCCCCTTCACGTTAGGTCTTTGGAGGGTCAACATTTGAATCCTGGGCGGCTCTCCCGCCCAGATAAAAGAAAGTTAAAGAGGCGTTTAGAGATTTGAAAAAAGATTTAGGGAGGAAGATAGGAAGAGTTTGAAAGAAATAAAAGCTGAGGTAGTATGTTCGTTTTAATTGTTTCAACGCGGCGTACCAGTGACAGAGGCAGCACACTCCATCTCTAAAGACCCGACTCGATCTTCTCGGTCAGTTCCACAAAGTTGTTCTTATGTAGTGAGCTAAAGGAGTGCAAGATGTTGACACCTAAATATTTAAAGCCAATAAGAGACAAACAGAAGGGTAGTGTATCAGGGGAAATCAGCTTTGCTAATTGGTTAAAAAGAGAACATGAACTTTTTGCAATATTTAGTTTGTAGCCACAAAACACTGCGAAGGTCTCTTGCAGGTTCACCACTCCATCTACACAGTTCACTGGGTCCTGCACATACAACAATAAATCATTAGCGTACAATGCTACTCTATGGTCAATGCCTCCTCTGATTATACATGAAAATAATGTGGACCTCCTCAGGGCTATGGTCAAAGGCTCTATAGCGAGTGCAAATAGCAGGGGAGAAAGAGGGCGGCCCTGGCGGTGCCAAAGAGGAAAAGACGGTGACATTTCTGAGTTCGTTTTAACTCTAGCCACTGGTGAAGACTATAAAAGACGGATCCAAGAAACAAACTTAGGGCCAAAACCATTTCTGAAGGACTGAAAACAGGTAACCCCACTCCACCCCATCAAGTGTAGGGCTGGGTACCGTTTTACGGTACCTCAGTGGTACCAACCGAAAAACTTCGGTATATACCAGTACCGAACAAGACACGTGCATACGGGTATCAGTTTTGGTTCTTCAAGTGGCTGCGCAGTCAATAAACATTCGCAGAAACAAACGTTCAGTTCTTCTCTTTTACTGAAAAAACGGTGCATCGCATCATCGTCTCACCGGCTCACACTCTTTTTCTAACAACATACAGAGAGCCTGCAGCGCCCTTCTTCCTCTGTGGTGTCTGTGTAAAATAAGGTTGAACATGCAAACAGCACACCTAGTGGCATGAAGCGCAAATGCAGTCATGGCGTTGTCTGTGCGCCGTGAAGGCACGTACCGAAAAAAGTACCGTTCAGGAACCGGTACCGAACGTGAGGTATCGAAAAAGTACTTGTACCCGAAAAATATCTAATGGTACTCAGCTCTAATCAAGTGCCTTCTACGCATCAAGCCAAATGACCATCTGAGGATTCACAGAGGCAGAGGGAGTCAGAATCACATCCAGAAGTCTACGTACCCTGGATGATAGTTGGCGGCCCAATAAAACCTGTTTGGTCATCCAATATGATGTCAGGAAGATGTCTCCTGTGGGGACGTGCACCTCTGACTTTAGGGAACTTTGGGGGGGAAGTTTGGACCTTCCAACCGGCGTACCAATGTCTTTGCCAATAGCTTGACGCCGTAGTTAAGCAAGCTAATTGGTCTATAGCTACCACACAAGGTGGGATCCGTGCCTTTCTTTAATATAAGAGAGATCAATGCCTCATTCAAAGTTGGTGGCAAAACACCTCGTTCTGGTGAGTCGTTAAAGACCTCTAATAACTAAGGAGCGAGCTGATTAGAAAATTTCTTAAAAAAACTCAGCTGGGAAGCCGTCTGGGGTTCCCAGCAGAGTATATGAAAAAGTATATGAAAATAAGATGTTTACACAGCATTGAGAAAGTGTTTCAGCTAAGCCATAAATGTTTAGAGTATGTAGTTTGTAAAAGGAAGAGACGGCAGTAAGACTGTCGGCCCCTGTATTTACCACTTTGTAGGCGTTCCAGATAACAGTGGGTAAAACGGTGGGTTCTCTTCTGTATTACTTAGATACAAAAGGCTGAGTTTGCACATTGTACTTTTCTTCATAACCCATGTGATGATCCATTTCATGTTATGCTCATTTTTATTTATTTATTTATTTTCTATTCTCGATGGTTGTAACAGGTAGCTCCTTACATCTTTCACCCAGCAGGGGTGAATAAAAATTGTCCTGTGTTGTCATTTGATATGCCAAACTTGGGTCACAGTGGGGATATACTCAGTGGTCAGGTTTGTGACTGGAAAAAATATGGGAAGACGATCTCTGGACATTTGTGTCCGGGGCAGGGACATGATTTAAGGGGGTCCAGCGCACACACCCGGGGCAGTTAGGATTGACACCACATGCCTACCTGAGGAACTCACCTGCCACAGAGTCACGCCCTGAGTGTTTGCCAGTGGGAGCTCTGACAACTTTGTGCCCATTGGATCCACTGGATTATAATACTATTCCTCTACGGAGCTGCCGGGCTGGAGAGAGGACGCATCGGAGACCAGAGGACTGAGGATTGATTACGGACCGTCAGTAATTATCTGCTAGCTGCCCACTCAGGTGGTCTCCTGTGGGGACGTGCACCTCTGACTTTAGGGAACTTTGGGGGGGAAGTTTGGACATTGAGGTGCATTTTATGTCAATTTTCTGGCACCCTGTGTTGTGCGGCGTTTTTCTGTTAAGTTTATTAGGAAGAGTGCTCGAGCGTCGAGTTGCTGGTTTTCTTCTGGGGGGGTTTCCTGTTAGAATTAACGCAGTGTTACTTTCATGTTTCTGGTCTGTTAATCGCCCCTGCTGACAGGTGTTTTTCACCGTGACCTCTTGAAGCATAGTGGCAGCGTCGCTTTGGAAGAGGCAGGCGAGTTGTTACATGTTTTTGTGTGTGCAGCAGGCCCAAGACAAGTTTCTCCCAAGGCAGAATAATAAACACCTTGACCTTACCTATGAATCAAAATGTTGTTCAGTGAAATGAAAATGTTCTCAGACATCCACTGTAGTGAGTTCATTTCTGGAAGTGAGCCCATGCATCAGAGCAGACATACCGAGATAGTGTGGCCCTCAGGAGCCTCGAGCAGCCAAGCACAGCGACTGGGACTGGGATAATTGCCTGGGTATCGGGGGCTGGCAATTAGTCCTCCTTCACCGGTCTGCAAACCTCCACATTCTGCGTGAGGAACGTGATCCATCACAGTTCATTTCAAAACAATACTGCTCTCATTATTATTCATCAGATGTCCAGTGTCTGCAATACCTGAGAAGAAGTAGGAAGCCTTGAATCCCAGGTCTCCGGGGGACTCGTCAGTCCTGAAGTTGACATACAGCTCTGAAGTGAAGACCACAATGGGAATGCTGGGTTTGGTCTGACCGCAAAACCTACCCAACAACTCCCCATCTGAATCACCTGAAGAAGGGAGAAAAAGACTTAGAGACGCTCCATTCAACAAGAAAATCATCTTCGAACAATTTGAAGTTACAATTGAGCTACCTCTGGGCCTCTATCATAACATGAAACTGTGAAAGTCCTTTGCAAAATTCAGACACTTTGCACCACATGCTTGTCAAACACCTTGAACCTAAACTGGTGACCTGCAGCCTCACTCCAGCCCACACTAAATAAAAATCAAAACAAAAAAACACATCGAGAACAGTAATTGTTTCCCTTAAAATACAGCCTTGCTGTGTTTCATCAATGTCAAAACTGTGCTTGTTGGTATTTTTCTCCACATGATTTATGCACAATGATGTGAACTAACAATAATAATAATAATAATAATAATAACAATAATAATAATAATGATAACAACAACAATAGTAATCCTCAAAGAAGAACCACATTTGTTCAGTTGAAGTTGGGCTAACAAATTACTGGATACTGGATAATACTGGATGTGTTGTGGTGAAATCTTATTTACACTGTTCAGCATTGCAAACTTCACATAGTCTGTTTTTCATTACATTTTAAGGTGTTTTGGAGGGAATGATTGTTCGTGCTTCAACTACTTGACAAACTGCAGCACGTGACAGCGATGAGTGTTTTAATTGAAGCTATGACTTTGTAAGATGGTGTCGTGGGCTCCTAAAAGGCAAAAATGGAACTAACTTTAATCTATATACTATTTTAAACAATGCAATTATTCAAATCATGATCATCATCATCATCATTCAAATGTGCAGAATAAATAATTTGTAAATGCCTATAAAGTTATAGTGGATTCTGCCTGGATACATTTGGTGCTGGTTGGTCTGCCACCTACTGGTAGGAAATGTTATTACTGTTTTGCTGGTATTGGACCTTCTTGGCTGAGTGCTGTTTGAGTGTGGGACCTCAGTGAATGGCCAGACACACCTGGATTAATCAGTTCATCCTATCATGAAAGACAGGAAATAAAGGTGCTGTCTGAACTTCAGGAAGTAATGGAGCTGTGCATGTAGCTCAACGCAGTACTTTGTGTGTTCTTGAGTAATTGTAAGTATCCCTCAGAATGTTTAGTCTGAGAAGAAGATCCTGTGACTCCGGAATGTTCAGTGTATGTTGAAGTTCTTGTGGTACGTTTCAGGTCTGTGTTTAGATGCTAACAGTCATGCTAATACTAGCTTGTAATGAGTGATATTATTTGATAGTAAGACATTTCATCATGCAGTTTGAGGTTTATGTTAAGTGCAGGTGTGCTCGGTTCACTTGAGGAATGTCTTGGTGCTTTCATTTGACTAAATCAGGATGGTTTCTGGAAGTACTTATTTGATGCTTATCTGGAGAGTTTGTAATTTACATCCAGTAGGTGTCACTGTTGGCTAGATCACTTATTCAACATGTCTATGTTCTGTTCAATGAGTGTGTAGCTTAATTCTTCTTGAAGACTGATGGAGTTCTGAATGTAGTTTGCTATTCATCTCAGTCTTGTATATCTTTTGTCCATTAGTTTAATGACTACTCTCCTGTTGTAGGACCACAACACAACACAACACCATACAACTCAAGCATGAGTAGAGGTCCCCATTCCCACCTACTCAGTCATGTAAGGAGTGGAATGGCTGCCTGTAATACTCCGGCTTTCTTGTAATAAAGAAGTGACTTCAGAAGCCCTGTCGTTGTTTGTGTGTCCTGACCGACAGGCGAGTGTCACCGATCCACGAGCATTAGTCCATGTGGGTCCTCAGCTACACTTAAAATGAAGAATCTAATTCTAGTAATTCATCTGTACTCCACAAGGATGAAAAAACAATGTCCCAGTGACAGCAAGATGAATTTTCTCTCATATTTATTTTCTTTGAGCCAATTGCTAACCCTGATTCTGCAATGAATCTGCAGTTAATGGTGATTAAAACCGCATGCCGCTAACACACAAACACAGATATATATATGTGTATGTGTGTGTGTGTGTGTGTGTGTGTGTGTGTGTGTGTATATATATGTATATATATATATAATATACATACATACATATGTATGTGTGTGTGTGTGTGTGTGTGTGTGTGTGTGTGTGTGTATTCTCCAGTGTGGTCTCCAGACAGAGTTGAGAGTTGTCTGATCATTTATTCATACCTGACACACACACACTCACTCACTCACCTAGACGGAACTGTAGGTAGTCCAGGTCACAGGTCTGATGGCTTTCCACGTGCAGATCATCAATCAGCACCACAATGGAGGAATTGGTGTGTCGTGGGTTCTGAATTAGCCACTCACAGTTGAGATTGCTGCTGTAGTTGGTGATCAGATAACCAGGGGAAGTAAAGTTTCCACCTGCTGGGTTGTTCAGAAGTCCACCACAATCTAGCATGACAAGAAAAGGTACAGACATTCACAAATCAATATCATCACTGTGAGGATCCTATTCCTGACAACTCCAGCTGTAAGCTGGACCTTCTCTTCCTGCGACATCACGATAGTCATATCACTTCCTGTTTCATCCGATCAGCGTCTAGTGGTGGTGTTGTCTCTCATTACTATCTTTTGGAACCTTTTCAGCTAAAACTTCACTGGAATTCACAGCCTGTTCATTGTGAATGGTTCAGCAATAGCACCAGCTCCGCCAACCCTGTTTTTCACTGTTTGAGCTTAGCATTAGTGATGACTCCTCTTCATCCTCATCGTCTTCCTTCTACTCATTGTGACTGCAGCTCCAGAGTTCAAACGTGAGCAAGAGATACTAAGAAACACCCAGAGACTATAGTCTAGTAGTGTATCCCAGGGTCCAGGGCAGCCAACATTTAGTCTAGCATGAAACTGCTGATAGAAAGTAATGGTAAGTATTGTAAGATCATGATCCATGCTGGTGGTAATGACACCCCATGACAAAGACTGGAGGTCAAGAAAATTAATGTCATCAGTGTGAGAGTTTGCAAATATCTGAGATACTAAATGAAAATCAAAACTGATCGGTGTAGACAAATATGATACATCAAAATGTTAAAGGGGCTGTATCTTGCTTTTATAGCTAGTCCAAACCCTAGAAATGGCATTAACATGGTAATAGTTTATTTTTGGCGCTAAGGAAAAGTCATTTTGTGTGAAATAAAAGATTTTCTGGGGCTAATTCTGAAACCCGGAAGAGAAAACGCTCTGGTTCACTGAAATCCCGCCTCTCCCCCTGTGGACTTTGACTGACAGCTTCAACCAATCAGCGCTTCAAAACAAATACGCTAGCTAGCTTTAGGTCTTTAGCTCTAGCTTCTCTACACGCAAAGACACGCGAAAACGTCTTTTCCTGTTAGAAACTCACCAAGCGCAGACCCTTCAGACCCTCCAGACCCTTCAGACCCTTCAGACCCTCCAGACCCTCCAGACCCTCCAGACCCTCCAGACCCTTCAGACCCTCCAGACCCCTTCAGACTCTTGCTCCTGCTTGACTGTTGCTTTCAGACGATGGTTAAAGTTTATCTGCGTAATTGGAGTTACAAAAAGTAGCAACGCTGATTGCCGAGGGCCTGCGGGGGGGGGGGGCTCAGGGGAGCCATCTTCACAGTGTGACGTGAACGTGGGAAACAGAGTTTTCACAGGTGCGGGAGGGGCTGCCTTTCTGAGCAGCACAAAAATGAGGAAAGCTCAAACACACAGGCACGAAGGAAAAAAAAAACGCTTTGGGTGTTTTTGGTGAGAACATAACTATATAACAAGGTTAAAACATAGAAAAAGTGAATTTTGCATGATACAGCCCCTTTAAATACGAGTTGAGGGTGGTTTTGTGCAGAGATAAGCTTACCTGCAGGTTCATCAGAGGAGTAAAAGGCCAGGAAACCACCGCTGCTCACATCATCATCTGTGTGAAACACGACAGCCATGGTGTTTCCCGAAGAGCGCAGCTCAGTCCCTGCTGGTACTGTACCACACAGTCTGCGTACGAGAGGAGCGTCCACCCCAAGCCCATTTAGAACCTTCAAGATATGGAAATGTATTAGTTACGCAGAACAATACACAAAAAAATCAATAATCTACCAAGGTGTCTTTTATAGATGATTTCCTTTTGAATGTTTCCACATTTGTAGGTATTTGCTGGTCTCAAAGTGTCTGACAGTCTGTCTGTAAGAACCGAGGTAGTCCAGGTAACCGTGTGTGACGAACACTGGCTGCAGATGCTCCAGCAGTGAGCGGATTTGCCAGGAACATGAATAATTTCAGGGGTAAGTGTGTCTGCATCCACAGGACATGAGAACGACTTAAAACAATGCAGTTCACGTGCCACGCGTTTGGGGGGCGCTGTATCGTTGTAACTCTGTAACTCTGCCAGAAATACACCGGAGAAGAAGACAGAGCTCCACACTCTGCTGCACTGTTAACAAACACAACACAAGAAGATGACGCCGTATTAAACTGGGAAGCATCAGGAGCTTCGGCGGGACTCTGGGCTGTAGTTTGACCGCATTTTGGCCGTTTTCCTGTCCGGTCCACTCTGTTCGGTGTGTGCTTACAGTCTGAAAGGCGTCTGCATTGTGGCCGCCAGACAGCTTTTCACCCATACCAGAAATCTCGTCATGATTTAATCTCATGAGATCTCGTGGCACGAGCCCGTCACTCCCGGAGTAACCAGTCTAATGTCACTCCCTGAAGGTTTCCTGTGCGGGAATTTTGTCTTAATTGTCCTCTGGTCTCTGCATTCTTGTCTCTATCTGCTTTCCTCTTCCCACAACTATTCCTCTCATTTCTCCCATGCTGAACATCTCCAATGGAGCCAACTGTGTTTCTCTTCCAGGTTAGGTTCCAGGAGGTTCATGAACTGTGTATTTCAGTGAGCAGGCAGACAGGGCAGGGCACTGTATTATGAAGCTGCATATTCTGAATGTTTTTTCAGTTGGTTTCAGTAGGCTGTAGTCAGTCTGCAGTCTGTGACAAATATCATTCTATCAATATGGATTCTTTTGATCAATACACACACTGCACAAGTTTTGGCCTATCACCTTTTGTTATGATATAAATGGCCATTGAAGCTTAACTATGCTGAAAAAAGAAAATAGTTTGGAACTAATTAATTGAACTGTTTCGTGTGGTAACATCTAGATGAACTGAGTTTGATGAACGCTTCAGTCAAACAGACTTATTTCATTAATTTCAAATCAACATTTGCATTAATCTAACTTAGAATTACAGCAAGCCAACTCAATAATCTACATATCGTGAAAGTGAAAATGTGTTCTTTTCTCACTTATACTTGGATTCGTTAAAATGCATCAAATGCAGCAACCTTAAAATTACATTTTAGTTTGTTTCATGACTGAAATTACACTGTAAGACATTTCAGATGGGTGAAGTTGGTTAGTTCATTCTAATTTTGATAACTTATATGGGTTAATGTTTATACATTGTTTCTACTAAAAATAATGAATCAATGTAGAACTGTAGAATTTTCTGACTTGTTGAACTACTTATGTGGTTAAGAGTCATCAGAGTGAATCCCAGCTGCTTTTGGTTGAGGTCCAGCCTGAACGGGTGGAGGGCCAGTCTCACAACATGAAATCTGACTAAACATTTGACTTATTGTCTTTTGGTGACACGCCACAGTCAAAATGATTAGTCACTTTTGGTTCAAAAGGGATTTAAAAAAGGTGCAAATAAAACTGGGAAAATTAGCTAACACCCCAAGAATTGGGGGAAGAATGGGAGAACAGCTTAAAAACCTGACATGTCAAGAATATTGAAAAGGAGAAAATTAATATGGTTGGAAAAAAATCATGCTTAAAAAGAGGTGAAATGGCTAAAAGTGCAAAAATTGTGAAATGTGTCAACAAAAAAGCTTTAAAAGAGGAGAAAACTGCTAAAAACTGCTAAATTCTAACTGAGCTAAAGCCTTACAAACACGAGCATCAACTCGACAAAACAATGAAGTACTGCAAGTTTAACAACAATGAACTCACAGCTGAGCTCAAAATGAAAATCTTATCAGAGGCTGTTGTGTTAAAGAGAGTTGAGTCGACTAAAGAGCTGCGATGTTTCACAGAGTATCAGTAGTTCTGTGTCTTTGCTAATGTGTCTGAACAGAAAAACGGCAGCCTGCAGGTGGGTCGAAGGAGAAATCTGATGGAGGTTCACTCAGATGAGAAGAGTAGGTGACGTGTGTGCTGAGGAACAACATGGAATTCAAGTTGATACGTTTTCCAAATGTAAGCTGCCTTCACAGAAATCTGAATAAAACTCCAACTACTGCTGAAATACACACTTTTAGAGCGTACATACCATAAACACATTGCAGAGATCCTTAAATTTAAACTGAAAGCAAAGTGATGAGACAGGAAGCAACTCACATCCACATAATCAAACACGCAGTTGGTACCAGAGTCCTCCAGCCTCAGGTCTTGAATGGTGAGTGTAACTCTGCGCCCTGATGGAACCACCAGCTCCCAGCGACACACACGGCTGTGTGGGTATAAGTTGGGATAGTTGGGCGAAGAGATAGTTCCTGAAGGAGCATTCAGTTGGCCTCCACACACTGCAGGAACATTTGAGCAGAACATGAAATGCTATTGATATTATTCATTTCTCATTAGTCTCACTATAGATAGCTAGGTCATCTGCTAGATCCTGCCTTGATCTGTTCTCCATCTCTCTCCACCACAACCAGATTAAGGTCTCAGTCCTTGATATACTCCCAGCTGTCACACTGCCAGCTCAGTTCCCTGCTGTCCCACTTGGTACAAATCCTCTTTCACATACTTCCTCATATCATATCCGATCACACTTCCTCTCTGCACTCTATCAGAAGCTCAAAGACAGTGCAGCTCACTCTGACCTTCGCTGAACGTCTCCATCAACATCCTCAAAGCTAAAATCTTATAGATCTCATCCTATGCTTGACTGGTATGAAACCAACTGCAACCCACCGACCTTCAGCTCTCCTTTGATTCTGGTCTCCACTACTCTTCACCAATACTTTTTTTTTAATTAATTTATTTTGAACACAAACAACATTTCAACGTAGAACTAGACTATAAACTGAAGCCATAAACATATTAAACATAAAACAACTAAAGAAAACCAAACAACAATAACCTGAGAATCAAAATGATCTTTTCTTTTTTTTTGTTCAAAAATGCAGTGGAAGGAAGTGGAAACTTGTCTAGTCCCTACTTCTTGCTGTGACTGGCCAGCTTTATTCCTCTGCACTTTCTACAGCTATGAACATCTCCTCTCTGCCTTGAGATGGGAATCCACACTCCTCTGCCATTACATTGCATTAAAACCATACAGTCAAGTATATTGTCTACAGCAGTTTTCCTCTTCTCGCACTTTACTATCGTTCCAGACATTAACATCTTTTCACTCCCCCTCTTCTTGTTCAGCTGTTGCTCATTATTTTTCCTTTCACCTTCTCAACATATCCTTACGAGTCAGTATTTAAAGAAAAACGGAGAAGGCCCGTCATCACGCTGGCCAGTGTAACTCACTTCCCTCTTCCAGTGTCCATCTGTCATACCACTCATGAAACCTTCCCATAATTCTGATCCGTATCTGATAGTCTCCTGCAGAAACTGAAAGTTTCTAAAGTCAACAAAGCACACTTCCTTTAGCACTGCTGTCATTCAGGCTTAGATTCAAACAAATCTACTGTGGTGTATAAAGTCCAGATTAAAAAACAATATACATAGAGTATATACACTAATATACACACACTATGATGAAAAAGTATTTGCTTGCCTGCTTTCACGAGTATATGAACTTGAGCGATATCCTTTTCTTAAAGCACAGGATTTGGTATGTCTGTCCAGAACATGAGGGCAGACACTGATGTGTGAGAACAGGGCCTGTGTTGATGTCTCTCTGTTCTGTTGGTTGAGGTCTGGATCTGTGCAGACCAGTCCAATTAGATAATCCAGGATTACATTTAAGTTTCTGTTAATTTGCGTTGACTTCTATTTTTAAAAAAATTTCAACTTCAGCCAGTGCTTCTGTCCTGTACTCCATCAGTGTTTTTCATACATGGCTCATTAAGGCCTTTCTAGACCCCGTCCTGCTAGTCAGTGGAAAAATGATGACACTTCACTTTAGAATGTGGTGCAAAAAACAATGTAGAGCACAGCTCTATAATACCTCAGGGCTATCACAAGACGCAAGGCACAGATCCAGATAACTGAGGTCTGAATAACCTAGGTAGAACTGTACTTCAGACTATATTGACCCTGATCTGATATCCACCGATCTGATCGGGACGCCCCTCCTTTTGGCAGTATTGTGTATATATGTACCATCCTTTCAAACTGTATTGTATATGCTGTACCTTCAACACTGGCTTCAAATAACAGCCTGAATCCGGCAGCATTCGTGCTGCCATCACTGACAAATCTGACGTAGGCAAAACTGTCGGATGTGTCCACAGGAGCGGGAAGGTCGCTGCCACAGTGTCGGCCCAGAGGACGCCCTGCACACAGGGCAGAACAGAAACATCTCTCAGATGTCACGGAAAGACAGAACTGTACTTTAAGATCACAAAGGTTTAATGTATTTTAGTGTGTGTTGTATTCTGGCAGTGAAAGCAAACCATTTGGTCATTTTGTTGGCTCACCTGAAGCATTGTATTCTCTCATGTCCACATAGTCAGCAGAACATTCTGGAGAATTCTGCAGGCTGAAGTTAGCATAGCTTATAGTCATGTAGTGTCCCGTGGGTGCCTCCAGGTACCATTCACACACCGAGCCATCAGGATAGTTGGATTGTGGAAAACCAGGGCTGTGAATGGCACCGCTCTGGCCCCTGTAGGTTCCGCCACATGATGCTGGAGGAGTCAGATACACAAAGGCAGGACAGGGTCATCAGTGATCTCTGACAATTCCCGGCTGATGTTTTACTCGTCTTGTTGAGTTTCTCAGACTTCAGTGAGGCGATCCCACTGAGCAGGATTAAAAAGACTGAGATCCTCCACTGCTCCAGCTCATCAGGGTCAGACTCTATTGATCTGAAATTGTACTGAATTACACAAATATGGGACGGATGAGGGTTCAAATGGGATGATAATTTACTGGCAGAAAAAAAAAATAAGATCAATAAATAAAATGAAGGATTTCAGACTCTGGCCCTTCCTTTTGACTGTCGGCTCCTCCTTTCATTGGGAAGCAGAATTCACCAAGCGTTGGATTTTTCACCCACTAATAGGGAATGTGAGCTGGTTCAGACCCTAGACAGGTTAGCTTTACCCTACTGATGATGTGTTGTTCCAATAGTAATCCTGCTCTACTGTTAGATGTCAGTGCTGCATCATCAGTAGGGTACCAGTAGTCTGAATTCTGATGAATTCTGCTTCACAATGAGCCGAAATCACAAGAGCCACTGCATGAAAAGCCAGATTTTCGGCCCTGTATACTGCCAGGAACGTGCCTCGATTCCGGCAGTATACGGGCGTTTCCAGGTTGTACACTCCACGTGTGCCTGTGCCGTATAACGTCAGAAACAGACCCAACTTGTGTGGAGGAGAGGGAGGGGAGAGGGAAAGATGAAGTTTTTCTCAATCTGCACTGTGGAAGGACTTTTCAGATATTGTTTTTACACTAAATGTAGACATATCAATATCATTGTAAGAGTTTCCAGGCTTCATCTCCATCCAGACAGGCCTGTTTATAGGAAGCCAGTAGAGGTTTGGAGCCTAAAGGGAACAGACACTCCATATCCCTCCTCATTTCATGCTCTTGAGTGCAATGTAGGAATGTGTGGTAAACAGAGAGCTGTGTGCAGTTAAGTCACATAAAAGAAAAGGTGACTGTAGTCACACTGCTCTGGACAATATTTGAGATTTAGGGTATTGACACTGTTGAAAGTGTCTGTGTTACACTTTGATTTGATAAAACCCTGATCAAAATAAAGAAGTATCTTGGCAGCCACAAGCCTGAGAAATAGGGAAATTACTATGGTATGACTGTACTAAACAAATAAATCTGAAAAGTTTACTTTTGAAGAACTTTTCAATCTGGGAACAGCAAGTCTTGACTTTCAGTCAAATTCTGTATCTTCAGTATGAATGACAGCGAACATGTTAAGAGTAAAGAAAATCAGTGAGCCCATTTTACGAGTGAAAAATACAGGACTAACACCTGAAGAGCACGTTAAGAACTGGATGGATCTTCTCTTACTCACCAATGGAGAACTTTGCTCTGAATCCTTTGTGCGTGACACTGCTGTCAGTACGAAACCTCAGCAGCATTGACGGACCTGTGGAGTGCTGGGTCGAAGGTCGAGTGTTTCCACAGAGACGAGAAATCAACTCAGAGTTGATGGTCGGACCATCCCGCACCTCCAAGTAGTCATTCATACAGCTGAGAAAGACAAAGTTTCAGAAGTTTGTTCATGCAATGATGGACCAACTCTGCCAGTGTGATGAACTATGAACGATATGGAGCATGAAATCTGTAAATGAAAGCACAGAGCAAACCCAGTGCAAAGAGAAAGCAGCTGCACCTTGCTGTGGGCTCGATGTAGAAGTCATCTTCAAAGTCGATTTGTACAGCTTCTCCGTTCGGTGCAAGAATCACCCAGATGCAGTCTGTGTTTTGAGGGTAGCTCTCAGGATAGTCTGGGGAAGTGATGTGTCCTGGAGGGTCGCCATCGCTGAGCTCCACCAGGCCTCCACATGCTGTCAAAACAAGGCACACACAGCAGTGACCATGACAAGAGCTTCTGAGCTGCAACATTCTACAATGAACCTGCTGAGAGGGGAAAGGTTATGATCAAGATATTTTCATCAGGAACATTCTGTGTTGTCACATAACCACAGTCGACAATACATGTCAAACTCAATACCTACAACACACTAGGGATGCACCAATACCATCTCTTCAGAGGACGAGAATTAGCCTTTAGCGACTTGTCGATACTGAGAACTGCTGCAAGTCATTAATAAATACCACGAAGCCCAATTCATGCTCCATATGCAAATGATATTCAAAGGCTCTGCATTACTGTGAGCCACCTCTGCACAGCCTCTGTGAGAGTATCACCTCCACGATAGGGCAGAACCAGCCAGCAGGACCTCTGGGTCTGAGGAGGGCGGTCCGCTCAGTGGAGAGCCCCATCAGAACCAGCCAGCAGGACCTCTGGGTCTGAGGAGGGCGGTCCGCTCAGTGGAGAGCCCCATCAGAACCAGCCAGCAGGACCTCTGGGTCTGAGGAGGGCGGTCCGCTCAGTGGAGAGCCCCATCAGAACCATCCAGCAGGACCTCTGGGTCTGAGGAGGGCGGTCCGCTCAGTGGAGAGCCCCATCAGAACCAGCCAGCAGGACCTCTGGGTCTGAGGAGGGCGGTCCGCTCAGTGGAGAGCCCCATCAGAACCAGCCAGCAGGACCTCTGGGTCTGAGGAGGGCGGTCCGCTCAGTGGAGAGCCCCATCAGAACCATCCAGCAGGACCTCTGGGTCTGAGGAGGGCGGTCCGCTCAGTGGAGAGCCCCATCAGAACCATCCAGCAGGACCTCTGGGTCTGAGGAGGGCGGTCCGCTCAGTGGAGAGCCCCATCAGAACCAGCCAGCAGGACCTCTGGGTCTGAGGAGGGCGGTCCGCTCAGTGGAGAGCCCCATCAGAACCAGCCAGCTCAACCTGCAGGATATTTTTGCAAACCATGCAGGTTAAAAACCAGGAAGAACGGCCACACACTGCTGTGTCTGCTGCTGTCAGTGTAGCTACAGCTGCCTGAAAACCAACAGAGAGATGACGAGGAGGAGTTTCTGCTCTCAAGCTGTCTGCCTGCACAACCTGCAACAGCAGACTTAAGAGACAAATTGTCTAAAGGTCTAATTTTGCCTTGCACATAACATTTTTTGCACCATTTGACAATATATTATTTGTTTCAGTGAATCTGCTCAATACGAGTATCGTATCAATGCGTATATCTATGTATATGTGGCAGAGAGAGTTATTTCAGCCATTTCAACCTTCTGTGTCTCAGGATTGAGTTTTTGCCTCGACTGGCTGCACTTCCCACAAGCTGATATCATTCATCCAAACACACCGATTTTGTCCTGCACAGCACCTTACTATACCCTCACATTTCTGTGTGTGAAGCCTGCTCCTCTGCCCTGGAGCTGGTGTGTGCAGCAGTGGTGTGGTCTGGCATAGTTTGGGGTAGCTGTTCAAACCATTGCAGTTCATCTGTCCTCTGGGGGGCGCTCTGTACCAGCCTGGCAGCAGTGTGTTGTGTGGCTGGTGTGATGTTCTCTTCCACTTCTTGCCTCACATCAGAGGAGCTGGCCTGCCCATGGCTGGAGTGTGTGGCACAGCCTGTGGTCACTACTCGAGTGTGTGTGTGTGTGTGTGTGTGTGTGTGTGTGTGTGTGTGTGTGTGTGTGTTAAGTTGTATCTTCGAATGTATTAATCTACTTGAATTCTGCTTTTCAGAGCTTTAATTCCTTGAGTATTACCCATTTTAATTTATCACTCTAGCACATAATCAATGCTGTAATCTCTTATAGAACAGAAAAAGACTTGGAATATTTGGATCGAAGCACAAATCCCAGCATGCTCCTCTGGAAATGACCCTGTAACTGAAACACTTGAGGCAAAGCCACGTTTACTAAACCACTGAGTGCTGAAAACTTTAATAGTTTGGTTAAGTATGTGGAAATGTGTGAGTTAAAGTATGAAAACATCAAATGAAAATCTGAAAACATCTTTAAAACAATGGTATTGGTATTTAATAAGTACTCATGTTGATACTCAGAATCGGTAAGTAACTACAAGGTTTGTACTCGTACTTGTGCCTTTAACAAGTGGTACTGGTGCATCACTATGGAAAATATTAAATTTCTTCAATCAATTAATTTCCCTGTGAAGGTTCAGGAGCTCCAAATATCTCTCTTCCTGTGGTTTCTCTCAAACAGGCTTTAAAATACTATTTTATTCAGACTGAAGGAAACATGTACTGCAACAGGAAAGCTGGAAGAGAGGAGTCTGCTTGTACCCTGACTGCTGGCCTCAAAGACGAGCTTGAAGCCGCTGGCCTCATCGGAGTTATCAGAAACAAAGCGAATAAAGAGCTGATTATCGGTGGTGAGTAGTTGAGGCTGCTGACTGGAACCGCAGATCCGTCTCAGGAGTGGAGATGAAACATCCGGACCGTTCCTGAGCTGTGGAGGTGGAAGAAAAACAAACCATTAAACCACAGTACCACTTTCACTTACAGTAAAAATGCAGGAATGTAATCCTACAGTAAAGCAGCTGAATGAACTCTCAAAATTCTTACCACGAGTATTCTGAAGTCAGCAGACCAACACACACTCAAAGTGTGTGTATCACTACCAGAGTTACCACAGACTGTGATTCATTAAAACTTCGAACTCCTTCTCTCCCGTGATATTAAATGTGTTCCACTTCAGTTCTGCAATGTGTCCATTCTTACTCTGCGACTGGTGATTGTGTGCCAGGCATCAGATTTCACGGTGAAACACTGACCACATGCTCTCATGCACCAACTGGAGGAGACGGTCCATGACCAAGGGACCGAACACATCAGTGTTCAAGAACTGTTGGTTGATTGGTCGTCTCTCAATTGGAATGTTGTAGGTTTGATTCCCTATCCATCCACTCATTTCACTTTCTTCCTTCTCTCCACTGCCCCCCCCCCCCCCCCCCCCCCCCCCCCTCCCCTCCTGTCTTTTTGTCCTCTTGTCAGGTCCAGCAATAGGACATAGGACGTTCAAACTAAATAAAGTAAGACATCATAATAGCAAGAGCAGTCTAATAACCTGCAATGGGCCCCTTGGAAGAGTAAATGTGTTTGGTACATTACAGCAGCCACAGCCACACACACACACACACACACACACACACACACACACACACACACACACACACACACACGCAGTCTTGTATTTCTATCCTTGTGGGGACCGTCCATTGACTCCCATTCATGTCTAGCCCCTAACCCTGACCCTTACCCTAACCCTAACCCACACCACAACAAAGCCTAACCCTAAAGAAATGTTTTTGACCTTTTACTTTTTTCAGTAACAACAACATGGTCAAGAAAACACTGTTTCTCCTACTTAGGACCGGAAAAAGGTCCCCACAAGGCACGTCGTTCCACGTTTTGCTATCCTTGTGGGGACATTTGGCCCCGACAAGGATAGAAATACAAGAACACACACACACACACACACACACACACACACACACACACACACACACACACACACCCCCACACACACACCCACACACACCCACACACACCCACACACACACACCCACACACACACACACCCACACCCACACACACTCTCTCTCTCTACCATTTTCCCTGTTTCCATGACGATGGACCCCGAGCGTTTCTAGAAAGTTTTGTTTTCTCCGTTTTTAGATGACAGTCGTAGTGTTTTTTTGTTTTTTTGTTTTTTTAAAGATTCTATACATAAAAAGTTGTGTTTTCACTTGAAATCACTGCTGGGCCCTCAACATTTTCTTCTTTGTGGAGGTTGTGGATACTGTCTTTTCTGTGACTCCGCTCCAGGGTTCAGACGTGGCGGTGCCGGCGGTGAGAGCAGAAATGTGATTACCTCCAGGAAGTCTCCGGAGCTGCACTGCTCTCCGCTGCCTTGAATCTGGAACGGACTCTGGAAGCTGACAGAAACCTTCAAACCAGGAGTCACTGCCACATGCCAGCTACAGTCCAGGCCAGGGGGGTAGTTCTGTGGGTAGTGAGGACTGCTCAGGACCCCTCTGTCTACATGGAGGACCCCTCCACAACCTGATGACACACAGCAGTCAGCACTGTTTTATGGACTGAGAAATAGAAAGAATGTTTGATACCGATCAGATCAACAATCCCTGTTTAGACAGCAGTGAGCTGATGATGTTTTCAGTTAAAACAGAGCTTCATGGATCATCAGAAGAAAAGTGCAATCTTCTTTAGCTGTATGGAGTGTTTCTATCAAGATATGAGACCTTCAGTGTTTATGGATCACAGACTGGACTACCTCCTTTCCTTTATGAGCTCAGATGAGTTCATCAGACATCAACAAAAGAAGTGCGTTAAAATTCCAGAGGTTCAATTGGGAATATGACAAAATGAAAAAACTCTGAAGCACAATGCCACAATTTACCATAAACATGTCCAATTGGGTTTCTGTCTCAAAATCTGTCAGAGGCAAATGTAGCTGAAAACAAAACAACGCAAATACTTTCCTCACTTTTTCATGATTATTGTGGCTCGGTTTACAGTCCGGTCGGCACCACTCCAAGTCGGCCCCGGCCAACTCGGCACCGCCCCGGGATACAGTCAACTCGGCATCAAGCCAAGTCGGCATCTCGCCAAGTCGGCCTCGCGGGCGGGGGGGCTCTCGAGTAGAGTTGCCAACCGTTCCTTGAAAAACGGAATCGTTCCGTATTTGGATGTAAAAATGTGCGTTCCGTATTGAGCTGAAAAGGAACGCACTTTGTTCCGTATTTTTGTGAGAGTCAAAACGTGAGCAATGGAACATGCGCTTTTTTTTTGAAAACTTACGGTAAATTGTTCACCGGCTCTCTGACGTTCTGTGACCAATGAGCTGACAGAGATGGCTTGACAACGATCACTCTTATCTCATTGGTCAAAAAAAGGCCGTTCCTCGGAGGCTACGGCAGTTCATTGGCCAGTAGTCAGTCTCGTCACAGAGCGCATGGGAGGAAGGAAATCAAAACATTACAGCAGCGCGCAGCGTGGCTTCCAGAGACATGTAAGTTTGTGCCGTTTCCATATCGGATATATCATGTTTAGTTCATTGATGTGTGTCTGCTGCTGCAGACTGTGGAGTGTTTTCAGTTTAGAAACGAAACCTTGTTGGTTTTTTTGTTCAGAAGGTTTTTCAGTTTTGATTTTGCACTTTTTTAGTTGAAAATAAAAAAAAGGACTTGTTAAAATCCAGAAGAGACAGCAGCTGTTTGTTATTTTGCACATTTAGCAACAAATATAGAATAGAATAGGAATAGAAGACTTTATTAATCTCACAGTGGAGAAATTTACAGGTGTATAGGCTCATAGAACCCACAGCGGGGTGCAAAAGTAATGCACGGTGTAATAATTAACAAGTTATAGTGCAAATCATACTAGGATGGACAATAGAAGCTAAAGACAATGAAGATTTAACTGTATGTACAACCTGAATCTTAAAAATATAACAGGATATATATATATATTATATACAATATATACAATACAATATGCAATATATGATGCAGTATGATATAATACGTACAATATGTTTTAGCAGAGTGAATGGATGATAAAGTGTCACTGAATTTCTGAAAGGGCGGGTGCAGGATATTATAATGTCCAGGATTAGGTTATATTCTGCACAGTAGAACTGTACAATCTGACAGCGGTGGGGATGAGAGGCCTGTGGTAGCTCCTTCCTGCTCTGAGGGTCTCAGTCGCCTCTGACGGAGCTGCTGAGCTGCTCTGCCATCCGGTGCAGCGGCTGAGAGCTGCTGTCCATGATGATGATGATACTTGAATGATAACTGTCTCACTGTAGGCCTCAAATACAAACAGATCAAGCTGATCATGAGTTATTGCAGTCTTGCCACTGTAGGTGTAATGCAGTACCCTAATGTGTTTTTATAGTCTGTAATAGGTATAACTGTGGCAAAATGCTGTTATATGTGCGTTTTTCACCCCCAAAAAACCTTGTTTTTTTCAGCTGCCCGCGAGAGGCGTTCCTTATTTCAATCTCTGGGAGTTGGCAACCCTACTCTCGAGTGGCCGAGTTGGTCGGTGCCGACTTGACTGTAAGCTGCTTACCAACTCGGCCAAAAGCGTCTTTCTTTTGTTTTTAATCACGATGGTGGATAATGTACCTGGAGCTTCATGTTTGACGTCTGAACCGAGTAGCTTAGCTACGAGCGCGCAGCGCTTAGCGGCTGTCTGGTCATGTGACCGGTCCCAAGGCATTCTGGGAATCGTAGTGCAGCCATGCCGGCTGCGCCGCGACGATTTGCAGTTTTTTTCATGCCGGCAGCGCCGCTTCTCCTCACGTAGCAGGCAGGGGACTGGAGGACAAACTGTGTGGTGATGGTGACTGACAGGTTAGAGGTGGAGAATGGACCTGGAGCTTCATGGTTGACGTCTTGTTTAACCGAGTAGCTTAGCTACGAGCGCACAGCGCGAGCGGCTGTCTGGTCATGTGACCAGATCATGTGACCGGCATGTGATCCGCGAACGCCGCCTGATCAAACCAGTCGCCTGCATTATAACGTTATTGTAATGTTCTCCAGCCCTGAAGTTTGGTCAGCCAGTACAGTTAGATTTACAATTAGATCTAAAACATGTAGGGTGACCGCTCCTGAGGACTGGAGTTTGACACGTGATTTAAATGTATACATGACGACCGTCATTTCAGTGAAATGAAATGTATATAATATTTTACCGGAGGGCTACGTTTATGAGCTTATGAACGCCAAGAAACCACATGAACAGCTTAACATGTACTACTGGTAATCGTTTGATATTACAGTCCCAGTTGCTATTACTGTTGACGCACACTAGATGGCGGGCAAACAACATTTACAACAAAATACACGCTTTTGCAAATGACAATGTTTGTTAAAGAAAAGAATAATGACTGATAAACTAACAATGTTGATCAGAAATGAACAAATCAGCATAAGCATAAAGCAATACAGGTATTATTTTGTGGTTGGGATGAAATACAACAAGTATGATCGAGTTCGCCATGCAGCTTCGGTCTTCCTAGGTTTCCACTGATTGGGTAAAAATAAATCTAATTGTACTGGCTGACCAAACTTCAGGGCTGGAGAACATTACAATAAAATTATAATGCAGGCGACTGGTTTGATCAGGCGGCGTTCGCGGATCACATGCTGGTCACATGATCTGGTCACATGACCAGACAGCCGCTCGCGCTGCGCGCTCGTAGCTAAGCTACTCGGTTCAAACAGGACGTCAACCATGAAGCTCCAGGTCCATTCTCCACCTCTAACCTGTCAGTCACCATCACCACACAGTTTGTCCTCCAGTCCCCTGCCTGCTGCGTGAGGAGAAGCGGCGCTGCCGGCACGAAAAAAACTGTAAATCGTCGCGGCGCAGCCGGCATCGCTGCACTACGATTCCCAGAATGCCTTGGGACCGGTCACATGACCAGACAGCCGCTAAGCGCTGCGCGCTCGTAGCTAAGCTACTCGGTTAAACAAGACGTCAACCATGAAGCTGCAGGTCCATTCTCCACCTCTAACCTGTCAGTCACCATCACCACACAGTTTGTCCTCCAGTCCCCTGCCTGCTGCGTGAGGAGAAGCGGCGCTGCCGGCATGAAAAAAACTGCAAATCGTCGCGGCGCAGCCGGCATGGCTGCACTACGATTCCCAGAATGCCTTGGGACCGGTCACATGACCAGACAGCCGCTAAGCGCTGCGCGCTCGTAGCTAAGCTACTCGGTTCAGACGTCAAACATGAAGCTCCAGGTACATTATCCACCATCGTGATTAAAAACAAAAGAAAGACGCTTTTGGCCGAGTTGGTAAGCAGCTTACAGTCAAGTCCGCACTGACCAACTCGGCCACTCGAGAGCCCCCCCGCCCGCGAGGCCGACTTGGCGAGATGCCGAGTTGACTGTATCCCGGGGCGGTGCCGAGTTGGCCAGGGCCGACTTGGAGTGGTGCCGACCTGACTGTATCCCTTGTGGCTCCACAGTTTGGAGCATAATATGCTGTTAATATGCTGGAGAGTCCCTGTTCCTGGAGAACCCCTTGCTCCTGGAGAACCCTTGTCCTGCATGTTAGAGTTCTCTCCTTGCTTCAACACATGTGCTTGCACTGACGAGCTCATTGCTGGGCTCTACTCGGTGCTTGGTAAGGGCAGAATCATTACATTAAGAGTGGTGAAGCAGGGAGAGAGCTCGGACAGGTGGAACAGGTACTTTCCAGAAACAGGATTAGGCACCTCTGACCGAGATTATGAAAAACTGTAGATTTCATTTTCCATTTATATTGGACAGTCTACTTCAGCTGAGTCACTTCTTAAAAGTGGACTTGAAAGGCTTAAAGTCCGAGTAAAGCAGAAATAAATTTGAGTTATGAGTTTTTCACACTGCATAAACATGTGTCATTAACCACTGAGCCACATTTGAATGATTTAAAAAATTGCTAAGTATGTAAAATAAGGTCTCAAAATCATGGAAAAACAAGCACTTCTGTCTGCTGTGAAACGCTGGGGGCGTGTCAGCTAGCAGCGCTGGAGCCACGCCCACAGGAGGGGAGCCGCCTCCAGCTGCGTCCGTCTCGTGAGGCTGTTAGCGCTAGCGTCCATTGTAGATGTCACATCTACCTACCAGTTTGAGCCATCAGAGCCACAAACTGACTCAGTCAGATGCTGAGGAGCTCAGCCTCGTTCCTCACAGTCTCCATCAGAATGCTCATTTATTTGTTTTAATTGAACAGTGGGATTCCCCCGGTCCGCACCAGTTCTAAGCCAGCTGCAAGGCGCCAGCCGAGTCGACCCGCGGCTCTGGGCGGGGGAGCGGGGGAGCGTCGGACACCGCCCCGCGGAGTAACCCCAGCGACCCCCTGGGGAGAAGGCCTCCCGGACCCGGCCGCACCTCGCGGTACGGAGGCGGGCCTGGGGTGAGCCCCCCCCCCCCCCCCCCCCCCCCCCCCCACCCCCCCCCCCCCCCCCGGGGAAGAGGGCAACCTGCGAGGCGGGCTGCGCGGGTTTATTTAGCTAACGGCATCGTTACCCTGCACACTGTGGACCCAGGGAAGATGCACGAGCGACGTGGAGGTGACATGCCTGGTTGACTGACTGCTTGACCGGTTAGCTAGCTGCAAACTGTCGTACGAGATGCTATCCGAGACTCGAAAGCGAGCGGGAAAACCACCGGTGCTAATACGCCAGATGTATTTATATCGATTCAGCTTAGGGGCGGGTTTATGCTAATGAGGGCCCCGTTACGTAACGCGGCCCTGATTTCTGACACGCCCATTAAATCCTGAACACAGAAGCGCTGAAAAAAGTCTGTGAAGTCTACCTCCAAAATTAAATCATGAATGGAGGAATGGCTTTTATATGTTGTAAAGAAACGCATTTAAGACCTATTTAGAAGAAACTGTTTAGAAGAAAATGGCTGATTTTGCTTTACTTGGACTTTAATAAAATAAAATAAATACTTCCTGTCCGACTCTGAGAAGAATATGTTTTGATGCAGAATTTCCTCCTGTGTGTGACCTTTGGAGTAGGAAGCATTAAAGCCTCGGCCGCTGTCCAGGCCATCTGATGTGAAGTGGATGAGCATGTCCTCTCCGGTTGAGTGCAGAGATCCTGGTAGATCTCGACCGCAGACTGTGGCTAACACGGGGGAAACACTGGTTGGACCTGGAAGAACACAACAAAAGAGTGAACAGAACAACTATAGCAGTGTGGTTTTATAAAGGACAGATTTTATATAGCTTATTTCAGACCCTCGTTGATTCTTGGGCAAAACCAAGCTGGTTCTTTTTTTTCCTGTTTTTTTTTTTTGTTAAGCACAAAAAACCACAGCATTCCACAAAAAAAGTCAGTTCTCAACTGTAACTTAAATTGCACAAGCACAAATTATTTACCGTCTCTGATAACAACACTGTCCGAGGAGCAGGAAGGATCAGACTCCATGTCAAGCGACAGGAAGTTCAGCTCCACAACAGAGTCTGGAGAACGGATCAGCCAAGTGCAGTCCTGGTACGGAGCGTAGTTCTGAGGCCAGCCTGGAGAGAAGAGCAGGCCTGGAGCTTCTCCTGCCATCAGCAGGCCTCCACAAGCGCCTAACGCGCACACACACACAAGCGCACACACACACACACACACACACACAGACACACACACTTTTGTCAGCGACACTGGGAAAAACCAGCCAGCTGATTGGCGTTGGTCTGACTGATTAGTGAACAGAAACACAGTGTGATGGACTGATGGGCAGAGTCCAGAGAGCCTATAACCATACTGGACAAGAGGAACATGAGAACATTTCATGAGATTTACAGATCGTTCCATGATTTTACACAAAGCGAGTTTGCACGTCTTCATGCAGTCACTGGCAGATGGGTGAACCTCTGCTTTTCTTTCACAAATCTGGAAGAGAGCTTTTGATATTAAGTTGGGCTTTTGATGTGTTTCACTTGGTTTTTAACAGCTTGATGATTTTAATCTTTTGTAGTCACTGTTGTACATTTTTAAAATATCTTTTTTTTTTGTTTCCACATCTGTAGTCTCTGTTTCTGAGATGCTGAATTGCTCCATTTCTCTCGGTGTCTGACCGGGTTGGATGGTGGGCGGTGGTCCAGAGTCCTGGATGGCGGTCCACTCCAGCAGGAAACCTCGGCCTCCCACCAAAGTGTCAGAGCTGAACTGCAGAGTGAGCGAACTTCCAGTGCTCCGGAGCAGCGGCGGCAGCAGCGGACCACAGAATGTTCCCAGAGGGTAGTTCTCCACACTGCTGCCATCAAAGATCTACCAGAAGACAAGTGGAAGAGCTGCTTTTACACTGAAGACAGACTCAATGAGCTCAAAACACAGAATAAAAATACATTCAGTTCAATGAACAGAAACAAGTCTGGCTTTAATCCTGCTGATGAAGTGTAAACCTGCTCAAAAGGTGAAAACATTAAAGCTCTTCATGATGTACACAAGTCTCCGAAAGGCAGTTCAGGCACACAATAAAATGAAAACATTAAGAAAAATGTGACAGTCCATATGGTGTCGAAGCACAATGAAATGTCACTGAAAGGTTCACTGGTTATCCCTATAGAGTGTCTGCAGTCACGTGACCCGGAAGTTGGCGACCGGAGGACCGCCGCCATGTTGGAGTGAAAACAACCAGCGAGACGCGGTTTCATTCATGTACAGTAGTGCACACTCGGTGTTCTTTAACGTTGAAAATGTCGACTGATCAGGAGAGCAGGGATGTTGTTGTGTTGTCAGATCAAGTGGACAATCTTGACGTAACACACAAAGACCGGTACCGGGAGGAACTACGGATTTCAGGCTGCAGCAGGACCCGTATCCACGGCTGAGACTCAAGAAGTCGTCGATCAAGAGAATGCCGACATTTACTGTTATCTAATGGCAGTTCTTCGGCGTACACAACAGCAGCGATGAAAGCGTACAAGAGCCTGGATTCCTACAAGTAATTTCCTTCCGGCTTTGTGGAGCGCTGGCGCAGTATCGAATCAGCAACACGGGCAACCTGTAAAGTCTAAGGTGTATAGATCTGCTAACTTACATGTCAATGTTAAACTCCAGGCCATAATACACTTTTTCATCATGTAAAAACTCACAGTCGGCGTTTCTATATGTCTGTTTCTACGGAAAGGCGAACATCAACAACACTGAAATGGTCCTAAGTTGTTAACAGTACAGAACTGTAATTACTTGTTATAATGCACTTCCCACATTTCACACACATTCTTGTCTTGAAAAACAGTTACTGTCCACAGTAACTCCCAGTATTTCATAATTCAGCTGATTGGGTTTTTTTTGGACTCTACACAGTGAAGCAGTAGACACTGAATTATTACCTCCCCCAGGAGGTTATGTAATCACTGTGGTTTGTTGGTTGGTTGGTTTGTTAGCAACATTACGGAAAAAGTAATGGACAGATTGCAATGAAACTTTGTGGAAATGTGGGTCTTGGGCTAACTTAGAATTGATTACATTTTGGTGATGATCCGGATCACTGTCTGGATCCCGGAAGTTTTTTTAAGGATTCTTTATCATTGAGAGATAGGGAGTCTTTCACATGGTTGGGCAGGCCCGCCGACAGGGGGGACAAATGCCTGGTTCACAGGACGCGCCGCCCACCGACTTTCAGATCGGCGCTGCTGTTAACCTATCTGACAGTTCATACAGGAGGCGTAGCGGCTCGCACCGTGGACCGCGGCCGCTCCGCTCCTCTCTATTTTCAGCCGCGAGTGCCGTGGACCGCCAGCTGTAAAGCTGGACAGAGCAGATCGCACCACACAGGAAGTCGGGAACGGAAAATATGAGAGAATCCGGTCAATTTTCCAATTAAAATGAAATAAAATAACATAAATTATGTTGCTTTTCAGTTTTCTTTTTCAGATAAACACACACACACACACACACACACACACACACACACACACAGGGAGAGAGGGCAAGAGAGAGAGGCGCCACACGCCGCGGCGCTCCGCTCCGATCACACCCCCGATCACAATGTGGTTTTATTATATATGGTGTTCTTGTTGTTGGCGACTGATTTGAGCGGTGGCGGAGGTCTGCCTCTCTGAGTGCCGATTTCTAGTTGGCTGCAGTGTCTGTGACAAATACAAGCCACTGTTTCAAACCACAAAATTTCTGACATTATTGTTTTAACCTTCCAGATTGGACCGTTGTTTAGATTCGAATAAAAACATTATCTATGATTAAGTGTGCATGCGCTGCACCCCCCTCCCCCCACCGTGTGGGAGCGAGTGGTAGTGTCCAGATGCGTTCAAGTTCATCCCAGAAAGCAGGCTGTGAAAATCAGGCTGTTCGGAGGAGGGCTCCTCAGAGCCACTTTTTAGACCCTCAAACTCCGAACATAGGATCAGTTTGGGGCAAACAAACTTATAAACTATGTTTTTGGGCTTCTGTGACCGATATGACGTGACTGAAAAATAGCTTAATACGTCTTTAAAAGTGCTGCAGGACATGCCTGAAAAGGCCTTTCCGCTCTGCCTCAATAAAGGAAAACCATCATACCTTCAGCTTGTCGGTCTGGCAGTCATATAAGTCCTCAATGTCCATGTCCAGGAACCGAATCTGGATGAAACTGTCTCCGTCCACAGTGACGGTCCAGCGGTAGTGGGAGTTAGTGGGATAAGTCCGTGGATACAGTGGGGATGCTATCTGGCCAGACTCCCCCACCACATCAATACCATACACTGAGAAGAAGCATAAAGGGTGGTTAGACCTCTCAATCAGGAAGTTTCAACTTCCAGCGCCATCAACGGCATCAATACCATCAATACCATCAACACTGAACAAAGTTTTTGTCTTTTTTAAAATTTTATTTACTTATTTATTTTCAAAGTCAAGTCAGTATAATTAAAACTCGGGGTGATGAGACACTCAGCTCACGAGACGAGATGAGTCACCGTATTGGTTTCACGATCATGAGACGAGACAAGACTTCCCCTTTACTTTTAAAAAAACTAAAACGACAAAATATGACTGGAAAAAATTGACTTTGTCACAAAACAACACAGGTCTGTTAGGGTTTAAATGACTAAAATATAGATTACTGTAGGTCATTGATTCAAAATCAATTATTAATTGGAAAAAAATTCTTATTTATTCATTAATAGTGTCAGAAAATCAGTTATTTGGGAATGAGCAAATCACAGAGCAATTTAGCCATTATATCACTGACTGATGAGGTGTTATTAATCAATCAACACACCTGTCTTCACTGGGTTTGTCACACTAGTCTTACTTATTCATTATTCTAAGGTTTCATAATAAGTTATTCACTGATTTACTTCCACTTCTCCGCCCACAATACACAGCAAAACACCCTTTGTCAGGGAAGGTGCTAGTGAGCTAACCATGGAGTGAGACATCTTTCTCAGAGTTCTTGAAGATTCATTATGATTTGTTTATTTTTAAATACAAAAATGCCAGGTGTCTGACAGTAAGGCTTTGTATTGGTCGGGGCCCATTTTGCAGGAATGACTGTCTCAGTCCGGCGTGGCGTGGATGTTGCCAGTTTGTGGCATATCTCAGGAGTTCTGGAAGACCAACATGTTTGAATCACGGCCTTGACCTGTGTCTCTCCGGTCTTCCTCCAGATTCCAGGACCTTTGTTGCCAAAATGAGATGCAAAACTTGCTCTACTCGGCTCATCATCCGCTCGGCTTGTACACTTCCCTTCTTCTGCGTTCTACCTACTGTAATGGAAATGTTTATGTGTTTGATGCATGTGATGGTTATTCACTTTAAGTAGACTTCCTTAGCAGACGACCCCCCTGGACTCCTGACACCAAGCAAACTCAAATGAGGGTTTCTTTCCTGTTTGTCCTGTTACATGCTAAACAAATGTGTCTCCATCTGACCGGGCGCAATCTCCAAAAGGTATCTATGGTCTGTATGCTACTCTTCTAAGATGCATCGGCAGCCACAGGGGGTTGAAGTGGGTTGGGTGGTTGGAGTTGTTCCTTTGTCACTTCATATGTTAAATATGTGTCCCTTCCTGACTGAAAGCAGCTTCTAAGACATGTTAATGCAGGAGAGGGTATAAATATCAGCCTGTATCTCAGAACTTCAGAACTCACACTGACTGAGCAGTGCTGACTTCTCTCCTGTTGCAACTGGAATTAAAGGAATCATTAAGGAACTCATCGTTGGTGCATTTATTAATAGAATTTCCACAACACTACCTATCTACCTAGGTAGATAAATGTGGATAAATGTGCTTTGAGACAGTACTCTGAGAACACCGGGCTTCTTTTGCTATTACTTCTTGTGTCTTACCCACCTTGTGCAGGGAGTCAATGATGGTTTTCTACACAACTTTCAGATCAAGTCTTCCCCGTTACTGTGAATTCTTCTAAACCAAATGAGGCACTTTTAAAGGCTTCTGACTTGTTAAAGGCTCAGGAACCTTTTGCAGGCATTTTGGATTACTTACCTGATTAGTGTGTGACACTTTGAGCCTACACTACTCAAGCTTTTCAAAGTATTCTAATTTTCTGAGTTTTTGGGTTTGAGCTTTTAATAAGCTGTAAATCATAATCAGCAAACTTACAAAAAATAAATGCTTGAGATATCTCACTTTGCATGTAACGACTTTATAAAATGAACTTATTTCACCTTTTACATTGAATTGCCCAAATAAAAGAACTTTTACACAATATGGTAATTTAGTGCGTGTAGTTGTGTTCTACTGTGAGGCTGAGTGTGCGTGGGACTCACAGTGTGAGAAGGTGGCTCTGAATCCAGCTCCGCTCAGTGATGCATCAGAAACAAACTTGACCCACAGGATGTGACCCACCACTGATGTGTAGTTGGAGGGAAGAGAGCTTCCACAGAAGCGACCCACCAGAGGTCCGCTGGAGTTCCCTTCTCGGATTTCCAGGTAGTCGTTTTGACAGCTGGTGTCTCCCTGGAGGTGAAACGTACTAAAGAAAACACCAGAAACTATCAGTAACATCGACTCACTAAGGCGGTGAATCAAACTAAAACATTAAACACAAACGAAAGTTACTAATGTAACTGTGGTTCTATAAACCTTGGATGACCAGCAGAGGGCACTGCTAAAAGCACTGAAAGTTGCCTTTGGGCATGCGCAGTTTGAGTATGTGTACCAACAACGTCATTTGTGACCCCTGGGTGACCCTCGAAGACTATAAATTCCAGTGTCAACCCAGATTCGGTTCTTACAGAATCTTGTCGAGTGATCACGAAGATAGTGAGTGACAGAACGGTCTGGCAGTCATCCGGGATTCATAGAACTGTAGCTTCATTAGTAGTTTTCATTCTATTTCATTCTTCCTGAGGTGGCAGCACATATTTCATACAAGGGTACCCGACTCAGGGCGGCCCATGATGTGAATGCTGCCCAAGTGGAGTGGCAGCGCACGCCCGGTGACAGAGGGCTCCCCTCTGATTGGTGGGAATGGCCAATGGTGTCCACAACCCAGTGAAATAGTGGGGGTTAAAGACGCCTCCTGGACGCCTCCCTAGGGAGGTGTTCCGGACGGGAAGACCCAGGACACGCTGGAGAGACACATGTCTCTCGGCTGGCCTGGGAACGCCTTGGGCTCCTGCCGGAGGAGCTGGAGGAAGAGTCTGGGGACAGGAAGTCTGGACATCCCTGCTGAGACTGCTGCCCCCGAGACCCGGCCCCGGATAAGCGGTGGAAAATGGAAGGATGGATGGATAGCGTCACCAAAGGGGGCCACAAGTGGTGTTGTTGAACTGAACTATTCGAACTGCGTATGCAGGAAGGGAAGATTCAGTGTGTCCAGCACTGCCCTCTGGTGGTCAGGAGGGATGAAATATAACAGGTTGTGATAAAGACAAGTAAAGCTGTATTCCCAGAAAAACCTCACATTAGAATGAAGTTGTGTGCAGTTATCCTGTCAATCCTATCCTGACCTACACCCAGTTTTTCTCCTTTCCCACTAAACATTCTTTCATCATTACTGGGGGTGTAATGAAATGCTAAACTCATGAAATGCTATGAAATACAATGCAGGGCTCATGATAAGAAATATAAATTGGAGAAAATCCCCTTATGAAGATAACAGATTGGAGTCGGGAAGATATTGGGCTGTTTTTTTTTTTTTTTTTTTTAACAAATGATGACCTAAAAATAAAACTTTCCCACTAAAACCAACTCTGCAGGTCACTTCTGCCTCAAAGAGGATGCAACACTCTGCCGGAGTGTCCACTATGTGCTCGTCTTCACTTTCACATGACGTGGAAGCTGCTACAGTAGGGCAACAGGGTCAAAGTTAGTCTGAGTGCAGCGCCCCTTCACATTCTTGAATGTTTTTTTTATTTAAACTTTAATTCAGTGCATTTTCTTATTTTGCTTCCTCACTTTTTATTCAAGAAAATTTCATTATACCCCTAATTATTACACATCACTAACGTCTTGCTTCTGTCATCATAAACGTAGACACTGCAGTCACGCTGCTGTGGACTGGAGCTGATGTGCCAACGCGGTGGCCATCTTGTGGAGGGGCCACTCACTGCTAAACACGGGGTATTATTCCTGATTTTTCTAAACTGCTTCTCCTTCTGCTTCTTTTGTTTTGGTGGATCACAAACAGCTTTTAGGTGCACAGCGCCACCTACTGTACAAGAGCGTGCAGTAACACATCACGTACTTCTCAGTTCCCCAAACTACGGTGTGAGACGAGTGTCACAAAACATGCATGAGATAATTACACGTCAAATGAGTTTGTGGCGTTATTAGGAATTTGAGATCGTTATCGCTCCAATTTTGACAGGCCTAAAATACTATATGTCCAAATACACCATGTGACCCTAAAGACCCTGTAATTACACTTGGACAGGTCATTAGTTTTCCCATACCAGGAGTAAAGAAGTCTATATGATTACGCAAAGGCCTAAAATCTTATGCTACGTTCACACCGAAAGCGTCGCGGGCGTCGTGAGCGTCGCTTTTCTATGCAAAGTCGATGGTGGACGAGCGTCGTGGAGCGGCGGGCGGCGGGGCGGCGCATCAGGACCGTCATGAGCGTCGCTTTTCCAGCGTTTCGAGCGTCGACGCCCACGACGCTCATCCCCAGCGTCAGGAGCGTCGTGAGCGTCGCTTTTTGAGAGTTGGGAAAACTGAACTTTCGACGCGCTGCCGCTGAGCGTCAACCAATCAGAGACGATCCCTCCGGTACTACGTCACTACGAGTGGTCCGAGCACCGATGCGGGCCGGCCAGTGTTGCTAACTTGATGACTTTCTCGCTAAATCTGGCGACTTTCCAAAGCCTCTTGGCGACGTTTTTTTGTCAAAAGCAACTAGCGACAAATCTAGCAACTTTCTCCGGTGCTCTGGAGACGTGACAGGACGTCTCGTTGCTGTCGTCAATGAGCAGCGGGTGCTGCGTGAGCCCCTCCCCCGTCCCAAAGCGCTCACAAGCGGTCAGTCTCAGCAGCGCTCCCCGCTGCAGTCAGAGCAGAGAGGAGCAGAGCAGCCAATAGCGACTTTTCCGACAACGACGCGGCCTAGCTTTATTTAACAAATAAAGCCGAGCCGCTCTCCTGATGCGATCCGCCATAGCTGGAAACAGAAATCAGCCTCCAGCGCGCCAATTAACTGACGTGCATCAAGAGCGTCGCGAGCGTCGCGAGCTTTGTGACCACCCGGTGTCAAGCGTCGTGTTTAAAGCGTCACAAGCGTCAGCTTCGAGGCGTCGCAAGCGTCGACGACGCCCGCGACGCTTTCGGTGTGAACGTAGCATTATAAGATCCAAGTCTATCTCTGTACACTGCCGTCAGAATGCTGGTGCACTACGTTCAGACAGACTCACATGAAAGAGAGCTGGAACCGGTTTCCTGGTGAACTCCTGATGGTCCACACACACTCCACGTTTGGTGGATAAGGACTCGGGTAATTGGGACTATTGAATGCACCAGTCTCCATCACAAGATCTCCTCCGCAGCCTGAGTGAAAGAACATATTTTTCAGAGTCAGTGCAAACATTGGTCACCATGATTTTGACTGTGTGCAGAGACACTGTGTGTCTTACTGGAGGTGGATGCTGTGTAGGTGGCTCTGAAGCCTTTAAATGACAACGAGTAGTCGGATATGAAGCGGACCACCAAAGCGTTGCTGTAGGACGTCACTGGATGAGGAAGCTCAAATCCACAGTAGCGCCCTTACAAAAAAAGTTACAAAATTTACATGATATTTTACATTTAACCTACCAATTCAACCTTTTCTGAAGCACATTAAGGCTCACACTTGGATTTATGTCATCCTCAACAAGACTGAAATGAAAACTGATGCACACTTCATACCCACCTACAGAGGGAGCCTGGTAGTTGTCCCCATCCAACACCTCCACAGAATCATGGGAGCAGTTTGTGAGGGACTTCTCTACTTCAAAGTCCGTGAATGAAAGGGTCACGTGGTTGACTAGAAAAAAGATGAGCTGCTGGTTAAAATAATGAAATAATTTTCTATTTAACAATATTTCTTGAGACCTTACATGGCTCCTGAGCTCTAATGATCCAGCTGCAGTTCTGATGGTGGGGGTACTTCGCAGGGTACCGTGGGGATGCAATGGCCCCGCCAGCGTCGTCTGCAGTGAGGGAGGCTCCACAAGCTGTGGACACAAGCAGCAAGGCTGAACTCCATACTTCCCGCAGGATGCAGCAGCCGGTTCTCCGGTGTGTCGGATCCGTTTGAAATACTGCTGTTGTATCTTTGTATTGTCTTTCTTCTCTTCACTCTACTCTTCTCCTGTCTTTTTGTCTTCTGTGGGGTCCAGCAATACTCGGTATATTTTGTAATAGAAAAGTCAAATAAAAAATAAAGAATTCTGACTATATTAAAGTAATAAATCAGATGATCAATGCTAAACTCATAAGCTCCACTCGGAACAGCAAAGGTCTTCCTTACAATACAGCAGCCAGACTCTCCTTCTGCTGCTTCGATGATGGACAGGACAGGGGGAAAAGGAAATAAGAAAAATAAAGTGACAATGAACACAGTGAACCTTAGAACTCACTCTCAGAAAAAGTTGCTCTGAAGCCGCGGTGGTTCCGGCTGGAGTCGGATCTGAAGCGGACGTAAATGATGTTCTGTGTGGAAACGATGGGTGGAGCACTGAGACCACACACCCGGGCCAGCAAAGGAGAGGAGGAGGACGGACCATCATGGACCTGTGAGGGGAGAGCACGCATTTCTAGCCTAGAAACACACACACACACACACACACACACACACACACACACACACACACACACACACACACACACACACACACACACACACACAGATCAGTAGTATGCACTCACAGCTACATAGTCCCAGGAGCAGTTGCTGTGAATTTCAATGTCCAGGTCTGTGAAGTTCAACAGGACTCGATGGCTGGAGTCCACGCTGATGACCCAGGAACAGTCCACGTTGCTGGGATAGCTGGCAGGATATGAAGGAGAATGGATTTCACCTGAGGGAGCGGTGACCGGACCTCCACATCCTGCAGGGACACAGAGCACAGCCACTCTTACTTCAATATATTTAACCTGCATTTTTATTTTAACAGCATGTCAAGATTCAGAGCTGAAAAGAGCAGCTTCTGAATGTTCGAAGTGAAATTCCATCTGGTGCTGCAGAAGCAGACACCATCTAATAGACACCATCTTATACACACGAGTTTACAGACAGCAGGTTACAGGTGAGCAGTAGCCCTGTTACTGTTGCATCAGGTAAGAGGACAGATAGATTCACCACTGCTTCTCCAGCTGGATACCGACATGAACATCCACCAGTGTACAGTACAATGTGTCCAAAGTAATGAAATAAATCAACGTTGCTGTTTCTGCAGCTCCAGTTCGCTCTGGCAAACTGTGGCGGTTTATGTTGAACAGCTGTCTCTTGTTCATGGTGTCACAGAGAACACAACCTGTTGAAGCAACACAAACTGCTGGAGAACCCACAACAGATAATCCTGAATTCATTCCAGAAGAGCAGAGCAGTCAGCTGATAGGCTACACTCTGCAACTGAACCCTGGGAATAACGTCCCACACAGCAAATTTTCCAGTGTTGAATTAACTCTGAAAGTGTTAAGAGTGGTCTCATATATACACTGTTGTAGTGTTAAATGTAAGTGTTAAAATATACACTTTAAAGTGTTCATTCTAAGAATTAACACTGTATAGAGGTAAATAGGAACACTGGTCAACAGAGAGGAATATTAATATAACTCCACAGAGTGTCAGCATTAGAAAATTAACACTGGTCAGTGTTGAGATTTTAACACTAGAAAAGTGTATATATGAGACCACTCTAACACTTTCAGAGTTAATTCAACACTGGAAAATTTGCTGTGCACGTGTCCTGCAATGTCACTGTCCAGGAACGTCTCCACCGCCTGCCACCACAGGGTCTGATGGGTGGAGGCAGGGTGTGGGTGGCGGTGCCTTGCTTAAAGCTCGTGTCCGTTCGTTTCCGTTCGTTTCCAACGTATGCATCATTTTTCAGCAGAGCTTCAATGTGTCAGTCTGGTTCGATACTACAATATAATATCAGCATAAAGCAATATAAAAATGTATTTATGAGCCCCGCCTTCGTCTCATAGACCCCCATGTTATCCGAAAAAGCGCCGGTCAGCTTCAGCCAATAGATTTTGAGCTTCCGCCTTGTCCTGCTGTCAATCAACGTGTGGAGCAGCCAGAGAGCACGGCCGCTCGCCCAGCAGAGGAGAGTTAGCTCTGCAGCAGATATATCCACTGTCTGCTGAACATCCACCGGAAACAGCTCAACATGGAGGATGCTGCAGGACTCAGAGGCTCTCATTTTCACCTCACAGGCAATGCGCGTTCACAAGTAAAGGGGCGTGGCTTGGTCGCTCATGAAAGCAGAGGGAGGGCGGAGCCTGAGACATTGGATTAAAAAAAACTCTCTCTTTCAAAACTCCGGACACGAGCTTTTATGCTCTCTTCCCACCTTTGCTTTTAACCAGGAGGCTGGAACACCAACCACATGAAGCACGGGAAGCAGGGCTGGATGAGGCTGATTTGGCCTCTCAGCCAGCGCAGCAGGCCTTCCTGGCCCCGGCAGCAGAGCCGGGGTTTCAGACCTTCCTGCAGGGGGTTTCTTTGCGGGTCCAGACCCTGAGAACCCAGCGTTACACAGGACCTACTCAACAGCTGGTGGAGTTTATGTTCTTTTTAATAAATATAGTTTTCATGTGTGTCTGAATTTACTGGTTCTAGCTCAACACAAGCACTACCAGCACAGCAGTGTTTTCTGCATTTGGCATTTCTTTGTACGGTAATTAGTGGTGCTGAATGACAAACAACTAAAAAATGAAGTATTTTATTTTTAAAAATTGCACATGGTGATATTTTAAATACCATATTGGCTCGATTATAAGACAACCCCAATTTTTCAAATATCATTTTGTGAAAATAAAAATATTTTGAAGACAGTAAGGTTACTCATAAAACAACTTTTATTGTACAATTGTTCTAGGAAAACTCACAACAGAGATAACATCTCATGTGATTTAAAGCAACACTAAGGAACTTTCAGTTTTCGTTGATTTTGGCGGCGCCAGTGGACAAAAGCTGTAGTGTTTTGCCTGACCGAATACTACAGTTCCCATGAGGCCTAGCGCGTGGCGTCGTAAATTGCTGCTCCCGGTGGCGTGCTGTCGGACTGAACTCGCCTTCATTTGTTTCCAGCGGCTGTGTGAAGGACGGATAGCGACGAGGTCATGAATCTAATGGTGGCTAAACAATGTTCTATCATGATGTGACGCACGCCGTAAAGCAGTCCGAACATTTGGAGTGTTTCAGTGAGCAGGGTTCCTCCCACCCTCCTCACAGCTGCTCAGTCCAAGTGAAGCAACACTGACGCCCTCAGGCTGACAGAGGGTCATTCAGCTGCTGGAAGTCGATGTGTCATCACAAAAGATATTAAAATGTTTTAAGGTTGAAAAAGTTCCTTAGTGTCGCTTTAAGATCAAGAAGCATTACTGCAGAATTAAATAAAAACTATACTATAAACTATACTCAGGGAATAAGCAACAAATAAGAACCTTTCAGGTTCAATAACTGCATTATTGATGTAAATAACTTTAGAATCATTAAATTCAAGTTCTATTCAACTTCATAATCATTAACAATTCAGTCTAATATATCTTGGGCGCTTGGCAGTAGTTTGTTGACTCGGCTGCGTTGACCCATCAGTTTAAAGTTGGCATCAGAACTTCTCCTCTGTTTGCTCACTGGTCTAGAGTTCAAGCCTCTTCATTCCAGATGGTCACATTCCTCCATTTTTATCAGAACACTGTGACCACAGACTGTGACACTTCATTCACTTTCTGGTCACCGGTACTTTGGCTCCATCTAGCGGCGCGGATGTGTAACGACAATCTAGTCCTCAATTATAATGAGAATACAGTTTCTGGAACAAAATATCGTCTTATATTCAGGTCAATAAGGTATTTTACATGGTGATTATCATTAACTTTAATCCAGAAAAAAATCTGCTCTGTGATACTCAATAACAACTGGGTCCGTTATAAAAACCACACACTTTAGTCTGACTGCTGCTGGAGAGCAAAAGGTAAGAAGGTGGAGTCAGTTATTCACATGTAGGAAGAAGTCAATACTGATCGAAGCTGACCTCGTCACATATCTGAAACTGTAACCCTCCTCTTCCATCAATAACCGTTTTGTCTGTCGGAAACTTTTATGAATGTTCCCCAGTAATGAGCAGATCTATGCTTCAGGTCATATGCATGTGGTGTTAACAGGGTTCAGACACTTTTTCAACTTGCTGCCGAATTTCCAATTTCCAGAACACAGCTTCACATTTCACTGAAGTTTATCTTTACTCCAGTATTGAAACATTAGGTGCTGACGGGGCTCCTCAGAGCTCCTCCATCCCCTCATCTCCACTCCGCTCTTCCTTTCTTTGGCAGCGGCTCTTCTGCTGCCTGGAGCCTTCCTTAAAGCAGCCCGTCTCTTTTCAAAGAAGCAAAAAGATACCATGCCCTCAACGTCCTCCATGTTTGTTCTGCAAATTCTCCCGCGCTTGCCGGTGTGTAATAACATCACATCCTGTGTCGTAACGTGGCCGTTCATCATCTCGCCCATGTTACAACCGTAACCCGGTGCAGTGGAAACGCCACGCTCTCTTACCGACCCGACCCGTGCCGATACGAGCTGCGCAGTGGCAGCACTTCCTCAGCTCAAGTCTAAGAGCTGGTGTCTAGAAGCTTGAACAGGTGAACATGGTGTACAAGTTTTTATTTTTTCATTTTATCCAGGGCTCTGTGCAGTGCTCTCTGATCAGAGTGTCCTGTTTTAAATGGGTGTTGCTTGCCTATATATTACGGCATGCCGTTCAGGGAATTAATCTTTGAATGTATTGAATGAACCCCATGTTCTTCAGTTTTTCCTGTTTCTATTGTATCTATGTTTATGTTTTTTAATTATGATAGTGCTGTGCTCCGTTTTTCGTATTACACTGCCACTTTGCTGTTGTGCCGTTGTAAATTTCCCCCTGTGGGACTAATGAAGGATTTTCAGCTGTTACTGAATTATTTTTTAATGCCTTCTGAACTGTTACTGAACTTTTTCCAATGTTTTTGTCAAGAAAAGAAAGAGGAGAGCGCCAAATCGTATTTCACAATGATTTGTTCTTTCCCTGATTTCCAGTATTAAATCATTGCCTAACAATCATGAAGTGTGCTGTTTGTGATCTTTTTGTGTCGTGTTGATGTGAATCCCACCTCCCGTGACTTCAGCCCAGCTGGCGTTGAACCCTCGACCACTGACAGATGCATCTGATTTGAAGCGCACAGTGATCTGGAATCCAGTGCTGGACACTTGCATTGGTTGCAGAGTCTGGCTGCAGAGTTTGGCGAGCACAGGGGCCGACAGGTCCGGACCGCCATACACCTGAGAGGAGGAGCATCGGCGTAATGCAGACTAACAGCCAGGAGTCCACTTCAATCCTCAGAAATGTAACTTTACTGGAAAATAAACACTGAGAAACCTGGCAGGAGAAAATTGTCCACTTGTCATTATTGTCACTGTCTGGTCTCAGAACCTTTAGCTGCTCCAATGCTACATTCCTGTGCTGTTTCAGTCAACAGACAGTTTTCAGCAGCAGTGTAATTATGTTTTTGTTTTTTTAAAGATCTCAACTGAAGTTATTTATTGGTTCTTTTACTTCTTTCTCACTGACTTACTTAGCTTGGATGTAATTTCTGTACTGTTTATGAATTTCAGTCCAACAGAAAAAGCAACATTCCAGTGGCAGCGTTGGATTCTCACAGTTGTGTAACAAGCTTCAGTAGTAAGTTCACTCACTTCCAGGACGTCACTGTTGCAGTCTGTGTGAAACTCCACATCGAACTCGTGGATCGTGAGCGTGATGCTGGTGCCGGGAGACGTGCTGATGTACCAGATACACTCACTGTTTCCTGGATACTTGTTTGGGTAACCTGGGCTGCTGAAAGTCCCACGGGAACCTGTGAGTTCATCACCACAGCCTGCGCACACACACACACACACACACACACACACACACACACACACACACACACACACACACACACACACAGTAATGACTGTGATTTGATTTTAAAAAACTCACATACATTTGGAGGTTTGTTAATATTTGTTAATGTTTAGAGTGTATTGTTCCCTGCAGCATGTGTGTGTGGTTTGAACAACAGCACCACCGAGTGGACCAACGGACATGAGAACCACTGTAAACTGTTTCCAGTGTTGCTGCCACTCTGCTGCCACCAACACCTACTGAATAAAAATGTAAAAATGGTGAGCTTTCACCCGAAACATGTAAACAGGGCCTCAGATAAAGAAAACGCCACCCTCAGGAAGAAGACTGGCAAATATGGTGAATGTCACACTGTGAAGAGGCTCCCAAGGTTAGAGCGGAACTTGGGCATTTTCACTCGGATGTGACAGTGCTAATCACTGTTCCACCGTGCGGCCTGTTAGAGTTCCCAACCAGACAGAAGGATGGTCTTACCGTTCTGACTCCAGATCATCTGGAAACCACCATGAGAAACGGTGTGATCACTTCTGAAGACGGCGGTCAGAGTGGAGCCGGAGGAGCTGCCGGCCGGAGGAGGAGAGGCGCCACAGAACGTACCAATCAGAGGAGCTGCTTCACTGGGCCCGTCATAGAGCTGGGAAAAGGAGTAACAAGAAACAAGAAAAACTGCATCAGAAGCTGATGTTTACTTCCAAGGTTCAAAGACAAAAAAACTTTTTAAGATGCAATTCATCCCCGACACCCAGGCAGACCTCGAGGCCTGCATTTTCATTTAATAGCATCGTTTGAAACAAGACTCACATTTAATCAGACAAAGGTCTGATTTGAGAATGGCCTGGATTCAAGATGTAGATACACACATTTGAGATGGGAATACGAAGAGAAATGGTAGAGCTACATCAGACAAAGATGATCCTGGAAATGTGTTTTCAATTCATGTCACACATTTCAGTGTGTGATTGTGATAACTTTCTTACTGAAAGACTATTCTTGGTATCTCCACCGCGCAGAAGCTCAGACAATCAACCAGTTATCTATATATCAGACTTATTAACTATCTATGTATTTACATGAGACTTTTATTACTGTTTAAATCTAAATAAAGCTTAATTCTACTCCAAAATGACCATGCAAACGCCTGAAAACTTGCTTTGGAAATGAGTTTAACTCCGAATTGACCGGCCGGTTTATTCTCCTTCGGGAGCTGAATTATATGTAAATTAGACACGAGTTTATTCAAGTCGTTCCAAGATGGCGGGCTGTGGCCGGCGGTCCAGCTCGACCAGAGATGATTTATTTAATGGGAGCTTTAGAAGAACCGGACATAAAGAAATAAGTGGATGAGCGGGTGCAGAACAACAAGCTGCTGCATCAATATTAACGGAGGAAGACAGAAGAGACAAATCTCCGCCAAAACGCTTTGTTTGCTTCCGGGAGACGTCACTGTGTCTCGGCCACTCCGTCCAATCAAAGCGTGAGAGAGAATTTCATTCTTTGTTTTTCCCATGTAAACACCAAGCTCCTGAATATATCTGAAATGCTTTGTTCGAAATAAACCAGTTGCAAGTTAAAAACTCCCTGTAACCACACTCACTGTGACAGAGCTGAATGTGTCCGATCCATATGCTGAGTGAAGACCACTCTCTCCAAAAGAGAGAGGCACAAACAGAACAGGAACCTTCTTTCACCCATTTTGATGCTTCATCAATCTGACTTTGGTTTGGGATGTGCTATTTATTTTTCTTTTGTTTGTATGTGTAGCGGGTCCCAGCTTGATCTAACAACCGGCTGAAAGGAGTGCTCTGTAAATATTGGAAATATTGAGCAGGAATCAGCGACACCAGTCAACTGTAGCTCCTTCTCCATTCATCCGGGTTGTTGCTCTGCAACACTAATAAAGGGTTCCTAAATGACGCTACCGCAGGGTGCTGCCACCCTGTGTCCATTTGGAGAACAGCATGTCACGTACTTCCATCTGTCTCTTAATTATCCCCCGGAATACAGTAAAATGTAATGGTAAGAGGGAAATAAACAAAAAGCAATAATCTCAGCAAAACATTTTCTGAGGATCACATTTGAAAATTTGCAATTCAGTTTTTTTTTTTTTTTTTCCTCCTGAACAAGACTCCTAGTGAAAATGAAGTGAGAAAGAACCCCTCCAGAATAACACTCCCTGAATCTGGACTCCAGGCAGGTTGTTGCCGAGTTTTTAACGGGCTCAAATGCGTTTTGTCTCATCTTCACACCAGCATGTAGTAGTGTGAAGTGGTTTTCACATGTGGGTCAGGTGCTGGTCTGGTTTTGTCCACTTCATCACACTCAGGTTCATGTTACGCCTGTGGCTGGTGGTCGTGTAATGTCTGCAGATCAATCACAAGGGTCTTCCTCTGTTTATGAGTTGGAGTCTTCCTGACAGCCTTCGCCCAAGGGAGTTCTCTGTTTCAGGCCTTATTTTACACTTTACAACTGAAACATCTTATTGTGGTTGGGGGGGGTGGGTTAAGCTCAGATGTAGGTGAGAGGTTGTAGAGCTGAAGAGAGAGTGGAGAGAGAAGACGGGTATTTCGAGTTGCTCCATCCTGTGTGAAAGACACGACGTCAACCTGAAGAAGCTGCATCCATGCTGGAGGACTCACACCCACCTAGACAGCGATATCACAGCTGTTTTCCCATTTACATTTTAGAACAATTTCACATTTATAAGGCAAGGTTCTATAAAATGATGCCCATTTACATGGCAGCAGAAAAACTGACAAACATAGCATGCACCTTGGCTCAACATGCAAGAGCACCAACAAGCACCAGCTGATGTGCAGCCCTGGTCATAACATCACATTTCAACCTACACCTGTCAGAGCAGGAACAACATCATCAGTAGGGTAAAACATAAAGCCTATGGTTACAGCTGACCAGTAGGAAAAAAGACCGTTTCTGCTCAAACCCAAACCACCGACTGTGGTACCAAACGGCTAGCTAGCTTTCAGCACCGTCTGATAGCGCTAGCTAAATTAGCCTCTGCTCGTGCAAGTGCTTACCTCCGAGCACTTTCACATGAGTGCACGCTAACTAGCTGTGGCAGGATGGTTGGTGTTTAGTGTTGTTCTCAGCCTATTGGCTGGGGGGCGCTATAAAAACCCCTCGTACGTCTGGGTCGTCCTCTGGTTCTTGCACTTCCGGGTTGGCTCTGGCTGGTAGCGGTGTTCCAGGAGAGCAGTATCGCGATGGCTCCGGGGGAGTGCGTCAAGCGCATGCCGCAGCAGCTGTAGATCGGGCGCGTGGGTCCCGATGGTCCGGTGCTGGTCTGAGCATTTGCCCTGCTAACGGAAGTAGGAAGCGGTTCTGCCCTGTTCGAGTCCCGTTTCCAGCGCAGGCACACCACGGCTGTCTTTGTCCGTCCTGGAGATGCTGTCATATTAAATGTTGATCCTGAATCGTGTCCTCGATACGGTGGCGTGTTGGTGTGGGCCAGCCTAACCGCGCACCGGACTTTTGACTGAAATGAAGCGCTCGCCTCGACTTGTACTTCCAAACGATAATTTAAACAAACTCAACTAAGAAGAGAATAAATTATTGTCAACTTGGAACCTTTGAACTCCTTTTGTCAACCGGTGAACCTGTGTGTCCTTCTGTGTCACTGGGAAAGCTGAGAGGAACATACAATCATCCAAATTGACCTGGCACACCACTCTGTTACATAGCTAACACGGAGTTAGTGCTAGCTGGTGAGCAAGTTTATGTGAAGCCAAGTGACCGGAGGATTTTGTTTAATTCCCAGCTGTTCAGATTAAATGGAGACTGCCTCTGACGCAACCGTCGTCCGAGTGTTCCAATACACACAACACAACACAGAGTCAGACACTCCCGGTAACACTAATACTTCATGGAGTAACTTTTGGTTTGTGCAAGATGCAACACATTCGCCAGGAGTTGTTTTTAGCACCAACAAACTCAAAAAAGCTTCTTTAAATAAGGTTCTGTTGGTTGTTTTTGTCCTGGAACTGTCATGTCCCGCAGATCAGCGTCCTCTTAGGGGCGCTGTGTGGTTTCTTGTTTTGTCTTCCAGGTGGGCGGTGCTAGAGAGGCTGTTTACAGAACCCTGAGACCAGCTCATCACTGGGACGGGTTTCAGCTGCTTTTGTCGTCCCCACTATTTAAGTGGCGTTCTGACTGGATGTCAGCGCTGGATCGTAACGTCTGCTCTAGTCCGTTAGATGTGCTTTGTACGTTCAGCGTCTCTGTGCCGGCGTTAACTCTGTTATCCCTGTTCACAGTCTGGAGAGCCGCTCAGCTCGCCGTCTCACCCAGCCGCTTCCTGCCTTTCCAGCCGCCCGCCTGCCCCGGACTGACACCTGGTTCTGACCCTGGACTGCCTCTGAGCCTGGCCTCGGACCACCTCGGTTCTGCTGCCTCTGGACCTGCCACCTGGACTCTCCCACTTCTGGATCTTTAAATAAACCGGCTCAGATCTCGTCCTTCTCCGTCTCCTTGTGCTGTCTGCGCCTGAGCCTCTGTATGCACCATAACAGGAACAACACACACATCAAGTCCCGGACAATACGGACTGGAACCATGACCAGGAGAATATAGACTGACTCCAGGACCAGGAGAATATGGACCTGGACCAGGACCAGGACCAATTTGGAGTGGGAGTTATGACACTCTGTAGGATAACTGTTGCTATTGTTGACATGCTGAGCACGTGAAGCAGGGGTATTTATGACGGCGGCGGTTATGACTAGTGGTAGCACTTTTGGCGAGGACACACAGACGGAGGCCGAATGTTTACAGAAAATTGCATTTACACAACAATGGCGTTCAAGCACTTTCAAAAAGTTCTACCTTGTAAGTCATTTTACAAAAGGTGTGTTTCAGTGGCTCCCATCACCTTCGTGATTTAAACAAACTTGTGTGTTGGGGACGCATTGATGGAAAGATCCAGCTAAGGCATGACCCGGAGTCATGCTGTCTGCGAATACTGTCCCCCTTCACAGAGGAGACATGACCCCTGCTGTGGTGGAGACGCAGCAGACTTCGAAGCTCTCCAGAACAAAGGAGAGGAACTTCCTCCCCCAGCAGGAGACCAGCACCATTTGGCGGTTCCATAAATCTAAAATGGCTGCCCATCTCAAACCCACCATGTGCCAGCCTGATCTCCCTCGAGAACAAAAGAACTATGGCGTCTGTTCCTCACCTCTGCACGAGAGGAAAACCAGATCAGGGTGCAATACCACCGCCCACCTCACGAGGGTGCTCGTGAGGCTCCTTCCCAGAGCAGGGGCGGGAGGACCCAGATCATCGTCTGATTGGCCAAACGGACCCTGGGGGCGGGAGCTTCCCCTGCCGCTCAAGCGGACGTCACCAGAGGCCCATCTTCAGTTTCAGAAAAAGTTCCTGCCGAGGAAGGACGTGCACAGCGCGTCTCTCCAACGGATTATACCCGGTACCGAACGGACCCGCTGGCCAGGACTTGTTGGGACCACCTTCCCTCTTTTTCACCGGTGAAGAACCTTCCCCCAGCGGAGCAGAACGGCAGGGCCTGGCCTGGAGCGGACCGAAGACTCCAGCAGGACCCGCCGCTACAGATCCTCTCCTCCTGCAGAGCCACGGCTCAGAGCGCCTCCGTTCTCCCCCTCCTGCAGCCGACCAAGAACCAGCTGAGGACCTGGACAGAACCGGGACCTCTTCCTCCACGTGGACTCCTCCAAAGAGCCAGAACTCTACTGGACGCGATAGAATTCGACGATCAGAGCGACGGCTCTGATCTCCCCACTGAAATCACCGTATTTCGCCGACTGCAACAACGACTGCGGCCAAAGCTGCGCCAAGCTCCCGCCACACGCCGGGCGCCAAACACTCCTCGCCGGAGCGCCGCAGGTGAGCTCTGGGCAGGCAGATAGATAGGAGTGTAATTCATGCATTGGCTTTTATTAATGAACGGACTGAAGCTGTTCATTATTGCGTGACTGTATCTTTCTTTCTTCATCTCTCTCTCGTTCTTCTCCTCTCGTGCGCTCCGTGCAGAGCGATCGGCCAGCGCCGCCTCTCCAGCGGCTGAGAAAGCAGTAGCGCCTCAAACACTCCATCCTCTTCTCTTCTCTCTTACTAACCCGAGATTGGTAGATTTGAATCAGCGCGGTAGACCTCTGTCGGGAGCACGCACGCCGTCGCCCGCCCGATCATCCCCCCTCCTCTCCTCATCTCCGTGGGGGGAACGAGCAGCAGCAGCCCGCCTACCAAGGTCTCCCTCTCCCTCTCTCTCTGGGAAGCCGGACCGGAACCGTCGCCCCGCCCCTCACTCCTTTCGGGGAGCTGCTCCGCTGACCGCGCCCCAGGACTCCGAGAGACGGCCGCTCCGGCTCCGTTCACACACACCCACAGCTCGCGGCCGGTCACCGGACAGAGCAGGCCGAGCCCGAGTCACACACCGTACACGGAGCTACACACCGCTGGCCCCACCGGGCCACGCTCCGAAAGGGTTAACACTAGGGCTGCCACGATTACTCCATTAATCACGATTATGTCGACTATTAAAATAATTGACGACTAATTTAATAGTCAACTAGTCGTGTTTTGGGGTTTTTTTTCAATCTTTGTTTTTGCCTTGAAACTGCTGCGGCACCTCCCACTGCCGCGTCTGCCTTTCTGTATTTAGCACACATGCGCAGTCGTGTCAGCTGCGACGACATGGCCACCCAGCGGCAGCGGAGCTCAAAGTGTGGGAGCATGACAAGAAAACCTCAGAGAAAAGTGCAATGCAGTATCTGCAGGACAGAACCGGCCTTCCACGGCAGCACAACTGCGATGCATGAGCAGCTGAAACAGAAGCACGTCAAGATTGACCGTCGTCTCGGTAAGCTAATAATATTAGCATAGAGGGCTAACTTGCTGTTTACTCATAGCTGTTAACATTAGCGGTGACGATTTGATTCATTAGCTGCCTTCAGCACACATTTCATGTTTTCTGTAACGCTCTAACAGTGATGTGTTTTAATAAGAAGTGACGTCGCGCTGATGTTTTCTACCGTTATGTTTCAGAGCTTCACCCCGTCGGAGCAGATTCTCTCTGCAGCAGAACATCTGCTCCCAGAGAGAGCAGCCTGTCTCCAACATGTAGAAATGCTGACTGTCCTCAACCAGAGCCCTGTGGAGTTTGGGATTATGTAGAGTCAGAGTGGAATAAAGTTGTATACAGTCGAACACTGAACACAAAATGCACTTTTGTTTTATTTGAGTCAGTGAGACGAAAACTTCAATAATTCTGTAGTTACAGGTGCCTGCCTCATTGTTGCTGTGCTTGATGCCAAACACAAATTTAGAAATAAAAAATTAACATGAAGGATTTATTTTTGTGTTGTTTAGGCAAGTGCCTTTTCCTTATTTTACTCAAGTATTTGCACTTTATGGTACACAGTTCAACAAGTGTTTGTTGCATATTTCAATAAAGGTTTAATGAACTGTCATCTGAATTGTCTTTATTTTTAGTTAGAATATACCTGAAACACTTCAAGCTGAAATCTAATTATGGCTATATAAGAGCAGCTTCACGGTGGTGCGATAAACTATGTTCTACATTTAACTTATATATGATGCGATTAGTCGACTAATCGAAAAAATAATCGGTGATTAGTCGACTACCAAAATAATCGTTTGTGGCAGCCCTAGTTAACACCCCTCCTCCTCGTGCGTCTCCAGACGCTCACGCACACACACACACACACACACACACACACACACACACACACACACACACACACACACACACACACACACTACTTGCAAGTTGAATATGTTCTGTTTGTGTTAATTAGATGTGTTAGCCATTGTTAATAAACACTCATTGACTGAACTGGACAATTCATTTTTGTGTTTTGTGACAAATGTTGATGGTTGGACAGCCTGTGCTCGATCTCACACCGTCTCTGACAATTTAACGGTGTTTATCCAAAGATTAACTACCAGCTTAAATTATTCATCCATTCTTTGAGACTGAAAATTGGTAATGAATGTTCCTCTGACGAGGTGGTGCCCCAGAATTATCAATTAAATAACCCACAGGTTTATTTAATGCATAATTCACAACTTCCCTCAGCTCATTTTCTGTAATTTACCCATTTCTTGTAATTGGTAATTTGTGGCATTACTGATTAATTAATAACACCTTGTTAATCAATAATTTAATGGTTAAGTCACTCTGTGCTCTACTCCATTCCCAAATAGCGGATTATTTAACATTATTAATGAATAAATAACCATCTATTCTGATTAATAATAATTGATGTTGGGTTAAATTACTTGGCGCTTCACTTTAAACAGTTTATTACGCCGTAATTGATTGTTATTAGTGATCCACTGTGAATGACCTGCAATTATGAATTGGCAAATCAAAATTTACTCAAATTAATAAGTAACAAAATTACTTAAAGTAATCAATTACTTTCAGTAATCAATACTTTAGTAATTTATTTGCAATTACCAATCGTAAACCCCAACAGTGTGCTTTGCTTTTCTACTTGAAAACGTTTATCCTGAGAGTCAGAGACTAGAACCGACTAGAATTTGGCACTCAGAGAGGGCAGACCTCCGCCACAGGTCAAATCAGTCACCAACAACAATAAGAACACCATCTACAATAAAACAACATTGTGATTGGGGGTGTGATCGGAGCGGAGCGCCGCGCCGCACGCCGTGCCGCACAGGCCCCCCATCGGCGGGCCTGCCCAACTACGTGAAAGACTCCCCTATCTCTCAATGATGAAGAATCCTTTAAAAAATTCCTGGATCCAGACAGTGATCCGGATCATCACCAAAATTTAATGGATTATAAGTTAGCCCAAGACCCACCTTTCCACAAAGTTCCATTGCAATCCATTTATAACTTGTTCCGTAATGTTGCTAACCAACCAACCAACAAACCGACGTGATTCCGTAACCTTCTTGGCGGAGGTAATGAGCTGCTGTGTTTATAAAATCAATTATACCACTGAGCATCACGCCTGCTTTGAACAAGAGATTAAAAAAAGAGCTTAGCTGAGTTGGAAGAAAGCTGGTTTATCCAAGTAAAGCTTATACCATTTGAGAAAGACTCATTTAGGATGTGTTGCCAGTCATATCCTGAAGAGAGATGGCTGAAAGAAGAAATGAACAAAGACACGATGTTTGAAGCATTGAAATTATTCCCTAGAATCTGTCCTTTCATGTACGGTTGGAGAAGAATTCACAGTATACAATAAGTACATGAGTTTTTCAACAATGAAACTAATTTTAATCAAAGTAAAAAAACCAAAGAAATGAGGATCAACTCTAAGACAGACTATGATGTGTGGGTGTGACGGCTACGATCCAGTAAATTCACAGTGAGCTCAGGTCAGCTGCTGTGCCTGAGGGTTTTTAGCTCGTTCTGCATTTTAGAATAGAATAAAAGACTTTATTAACCTCACAGTGGAGAAATTTACAGGAGCAAGAGCAAGTTCTAACTTTGACACCCTCAGTACGTAAACACAAAAAAAATCTGCTGTCCAATACAAGAAAATGCAATGTTTAGAATTTATTTTAAAGATATTCTGAATCAGTTCTACTTTTAACCACTTTCAGTGCTCACACAATGAAGAGAGAATTTTAAAGTGCTTATTTTCAGCTGAAGTGAAAGATTTTTGGAAAAAGCTCAGGGAGTGTGGCAGGAGTTTCCCCGGTAACCTCTTTTAATAGACTCTGCTTTCCCCTCTGCCAGCATGTCTGCCTCATCCTGCCCTCTCTCTCGGTCACCAGTGAGCAGAATGATACTGACTGTAACGTTCAGATAAGGCTTGTTGTTTTAACACAGGATGAGAAAGACGGGGTTGTTTCTTGAGTGCTATGTGTTTACGAACCTTCAGGTAGTCGACAGAACAAGCCATCAAGCCCTCCACTTGGAAGGCAGTGAAGGTGTAGCTGATGGTGTTTCCAGCAGTGGCCTGGATGGTCCAGCTGCACCTGGAGTTTGGTGGATAGTCACTGGGAAAGTTCAGAGTCTCAATCGCTCCCCGATGTGCCACGATTGTCACGTTCGTACATTCTGAAACAGACACAACAATGAACACGTGGATTTAAGAACGGATGTTTTTCAGGATAATGCTGGTGAATGAGACACCAGTGATGTCCTGTTCTTGTGTTTCCATACTGGTAGTATATGAAGCAAGGAAGCCTCCCATGTTGACAGTGCTGTCCGTGCGAAGTTTGATGTACAGCTGATTGCTGAGAGAGTTGATGACGCTTGGTGGTTGACTCCCACACAGTCTCGCCACTTCTGGAGCATGGCTGCTGTTCCCACTGTACACCTAAAAGAAAGGAGTGTCACCCTGTCCCTCAGTCGGGTATTAAAATGTAGTGACATGGCACCAAAACAAGTAAATGTCATTAACTCTCCTGTCAACTGGAGGATTGACCTATGGTGCATGTTATCAGTTGACGGGGGAAACCGGAGATCCCGGAGGAAACCCATCCACACACGGGGAGGAACATGCAAACTCCACACAGAAAGGCCCGCACGGTCCAGGGATTGAACCTGGGACCTTCTTGCTGTGAGGCAAGAGCGCTAACCACTCAGCCACCGTGCTGCCGAGTGCATAAGCAGTTTACTTGAAGTGTTCTTTAATAATCAGATTTAATGTGCATTTTTTATAATTAAGGTAAGGCCTTAGCCCTCTCTCAGGAATTTTATTTTTTATTTAAATAATTTGTGAATTTAAAGTGCAATGTTCATCCTAGCAATGAGTGTTCTTGTGCAGTTTGTTACTGCAAGCACCAATAGTAGTTCATTTTTTTGTCCGTGGTGAGTTTTATGCTTGCCAAAATAAAATAAAAAGAAATGTTTAAGGAAAAAAAAAAAAAAAAAAAAAAAAAAAAAAAATATATATATATATATATATATATATATATATATATATATATATGTAATCCGATTAATTGACCAAATGAATCGATAGATTAATCGATTACTAAAATAATCGATAGCTGCAGCCCTACAACCAATACATCATTGAACAATAGCAGACAATAGAAACAATGCAGCAATAACTATTACTCACAGCCAGATACTCAAAAGAGCAGCCTGAACTAGACTCCAGATGGAAATCAGAGAAAGACAGCTGGAGCTGGCTTCCCTGGCTCGTCCGGATGTTCCAGTAACACTCAGCGTTTGGGTGGTAAGGCAGTGGGTAGTTAGGGGAAGAGAATCCTCCCACTGCAGTCGTCAACGTCCCACCACAACCTTGAAGAAAATGATGGACAATAAAGAGCATGTACATTAAGTCACATGACTTTTCTCAATCAGATTTCACTGATGAATTATCAAATTTGGTAACAAGACAAGAACTTCAGAAACAACAGCAATCCGTATTTCTGATCACGTGTCAATATTCACTGAGCATACAGATTTCTCTTTGAGGTCTCTTATAGAAGGAAATATTTTTTTCTTTCCTCTGTCTCCTGATGCTTATGTGGAATAGTGGGTTTTTCTCTCCTAAAGTGCCTTCAGGCATAAATAAAATGAAATTGAACTGAATAGCCATTCTGCATTAGGGTCACCCAGTGTTGCTCATTTATGAACTCCTCACCAGTTTGTGTTCCATCCCAGTGAGCCATGAATCCACGAACTGTGATCATTGAATCAGAATGGAATCGAACCCACAGACGGTTGCTGTGAGACACGATGACCTGAGGTCTCTTATTGCCACAAAACTTGCCAATCACTGGAGAGGTCTCGAAGCCTCCATCCCTGTACAAAACAGTGGAAGCAAGAATGAATGATTTTACTTTTGGAACATGTAATTTTTAAAACAAACACATTGTGAGACGTCGGATAAGATGAAGGAAAACTATAAAGTCACTGAATGCTAATTTAATGAGCTTATATGTTTATATCTCTAAACAATCACTCAGAACAGAATAAAATGTATCCTGGACTTTCATTTACGCCTGAATCATTTACCCTTCCTATACCCTTTTTATCAAAAATGCTGGAAAAAGTGGTGGCGACACAACTTCCATCTTTCCTACAGCCGCATCTACGACACGTTCCAGTCAGGTTTTGGAAAACACTCTTCAGAGACCGCTCTACTGAAAGAGTCCAGACCTCCTGATGTCTGCCGACTCAGGGAGATGGACAGTGCTGGTCCTGGAGGACCTGTCCGAGACCTTGGACGCAGTCGACCACCAGATCCTGATAGACTGCAGGACCTGATTGGACTGTCAGGTCCAGGACTCCACTGGTTCTCCTCCTACCTGGCTGGGAGGAGCTTCAGTGTGTCGGCCAACCACATCACGCCTGAGCCAGCCGGCCTGCAGTGTGGTGTGCCTCAGGGCTCAGTTCTGGGACCCTGGATCCTCTGGGTCAGATAATCCAGCAGTTCAGTGTCTCCTAACACCTATTTGGTGACGACCTGCAGCTCCTTCAAGGCTTCTGAAACTCACAAACTGAGCTCCTTAATAAACTGCTGGTCACTAACCGAGCAGCAGTTCAGTGATAACTGCCTCCAACTAAATTCAGAGAAAACAGAGACTGGCATTATTGCCCTGGACAGAGCCGTCCCCACTATTAATCAGCACCTCGGCGATCTGAGCCTCTGAACTCGAAGCAAGCTGAGGAATCTTAAAGCCTGTTTCTTCCAGCTGGGCAGTATCACTAAGCTCAGGCCCACGGTGTCTGAAGAACCAGCTGGAAACGATCATTCATGCGTTCATCTCCTCGGCTGGACGACTGCAGCAGCCTGTTCACTGCCTCAACCAGAAAGAGCTGCTGGTCTTCAGTACGTCTAAAACTCAGCTGCCAGGCTGCTGACCAGCTCCACCAGGAGGTCCCACACCACACCTGTGTTAAAATCCCTCCTCCGGCTCCCTGCTGTGTTCCATATCCAGCTAACAGTTCACTGATGCCAGGAGCCAAGACAAAAGCCTGCAGCTTTTATGCAGAGCATCTCTAGAAGCAGCAGGGGGCTGCATGGCACAACAGGTTGTGTGGCTGCTGGAAAATGCAAATGCGAGGTTCAAGCAACGTTATTAATTTTTTTTAAAGTCCCGACGAAGGCCGAGTTATTTATGTGCGAGAAATGTAAGGTGTGATGTTTGGTGTGTGAATGGGCTAACATGCGTGTGTGTCACGCTCAATGCGCGAGAGCTGAGATCCCTGGGAATAAAGTCAAGGGGCTGCTCAATGCAGGCTTTCATTTTCCCCATTTAGTTCAACAAAATTTGAAGAAGAAGCATGACAGATTTATTTTTTAGACTTGAGACTTGACTTGGACTTGCAAAAAAAGACGTGAGCATTTCTGCTGACAGCACTTCTACTTCCTGAGGGAACTGAATGCAGCTGGGTTTGAAGCTGATGTCCTGCAGCTGGGCTGGAGGGTGTCCTGTTTTCCTGTCTCACTGTGAGGTCCAGAGACAGGAGTGGATGCCCTCAAGTCCATGGTGGAAGCGTTGTGGCAGAAAAGTGGCCATGGGGCATCAGGTGCAGCTCGGAATCAATCAGGGGCAACAGATACAGGAAGAGAGCTAGCTTCACCCTGAGTGACCCCAGCACTCTGCACAGGAACTGCCCCCTCTCCGGCTCTGGCAAAAAGACAACCAGTCTGAGAAGCAGCTTCTCCCTGGATGCCGTCAGAGTGTTGACCGGAACATGGCACCTTAAAGATGTGCCTGACATGTCACGAGTCAAGGACTTCAGTTTCAGGAAGAGAATATGAGGTAACTGTAAAGGTAACTCAACCTCTCAGCAGTTACTGCAGTAAGACTCTCTGGAACTAACCCGGTCCGGAGCAGGTTTTTCCCTCCAAGCCTCAGGCTTCTCTCTGACTCCGCCCACTTTCAGCCACACAGAGATTCATTTCCTCATTCGGTCAGCTCAGTATTGGTGGAAACTTTTTCAACTAGCATGTCGCGTTCTTTTGGTAACAACTCATGAATGAAGGAGCAGCGTACTGAGCAGACAGTTAAGTATTGATCAGGAAATAGTTACCAGACTGCAGCATTTCCAGACTACCTTTTTCAGTGGAACAGTTTCACGTCATAGTCCATCATCTACACACAACCTGATCAGTCCTTTATTGCAAATACAGTTTTCTACAATGTCGGAGATGCACTCTAAATCTCTCTCTCTTACCTTATCTCCACAAAGTCTGCATGACAATTATCAGTCCACTCCACATAGAAATCTGTGAAGTTGAGCATGATCTGCATGTTGGCCTCGACAATGATCTTAAAGACGCAGTCTCTGTGGGTTGGGTAGTTGTTCGGGTAATTTGGAGACATGAAGGAGCCTGTTGGAGAAGTGAAGGTCTGCCCACAGCCTGGTGAGAGAAAATAGAGAAAATAGAGAAATTAATTTAGAGTTCAACTTTAACAACGATACTACTGTAGTGCTGTGGCCTGCAATTATTATTACTATTATTATTCTTGTTGTTTTTTGTTGTTGTTGTTAATAACAATAATAATAATTGCAGGCCACAGTTGACCCACTTAAGACTGTTAACTCGTAAAACTTGTAAATAGTCAAATCTCATAAACCCATAAATTAATGTCTAGCTTAAATCAGAGCAATACCAACACTCTGAATACGACAAATTAATACAACCACATGTTTTCTAAGGGTGTGACAGTCTGATGGTTGTAACTATCTGGAGGGCCAGTCCAGGAGAAACAACCTATAGTCTTTGATGGCACAGTGGAATCTGCAGGAGAGACCTGGGCAGAGTCAGGAGGAAAGATTAAAAAGCTTCTCGCTGAAAACCTTCAGTTACAGCAGGACACTGAAACTGAAAGAGCCCACTGCACAGGAAGCCTGGACACAGACCCAGGCCCATGGTAGCAAAGGTTTTCAGCTGTAAGGACAAAGCCACTACTGTGCAAAACACCAGGAGACGAAAGGCTCTAAAATCTTTATAAATGAGGATTTCAGGGATGCAGTGAGGAGGAGGAGGAAAGAACTGATGCCTGAACTCAGAGCGGCCAGAGCAAAGGGAGACGTCGCTTCCCTCAGACACAATAAGCTCATGATCCATCCCCGCAGCAGCACGCCAAAGAAAGTGTAACTGTGGCTGTCCACGAGTGATAATCGATGGCGACGCGCCTGAAATCCGGAGCTCCACTGATGACCAGCGGGAAACGGATCGCCATATTCCCAGGCTACACTTCCAATGCCGCGTTCCGACGTGTGAAAGAGCGCCGAGGGTGGAAGTGAGTCTGTTACAGCCTGCTTTACCCAGCCAGACCTTGGGTCACCTTTAACAACCAAGAAAAGGAGTTTGTGGATCCAAAAAAGGCCATAGAGTTCGCTCAGACGCTGTGCACAGAGCCTGAAGTCTGACAGTCCCGCCAACTCGCGACCGGACAGAACTGTTCTGTGAAACTTCTTTATAACCGTGTTTGGGTAGACAGCTCATCATGGAAGGCTGTTTAACTGTTTTTTATGTTCTTTGAGAGCCCGAGTAAGTATTTTTCTGCACAGTCAGACAGTCTATGGACCAATCCCAATTCTCCCCCTTCCCCCTCCCCCTCAGCCCTTGGCCCTCCCCCTATCACTCTCCTCCCCCTTTTAGAACAGGGCTGAGGGCTGGGGCTCTTTGCAGCACTATGAATTGGGATCCCCCTCGGCCCTTTAAGCCCCACCGCGCTCCTGTAACAACAAAAAACTATGGATATTAGAAATGATAGAAATTACATTAGAAATTATTTTCATTTTTTTCATTTTTTAATAATGGTATTATTAATGGTATTATTATTTACCTTATATTCCTCTTTTACCGCCTCTCTGTGTACTTCAAAATGATAATTTAACCGAACTCAATTAAGAACAGAATAAATTATTTTCAAAAAGGAACCACTGTACTCCTTTTGTCAGCCAGTGAACCTGTGTCCTTCTGTGTGACTGGGGAAGCTGAGGAGATTACTATCATCCAAACTGACCAGACGCACCACTCTGTTACACATGACTGGGACACTGTCACGCTAGTATATCTAGAAATTCAGTGAAGCAAATACACTTTTTATAGCTTTTTAAATAGTATACAGAAAGCAAGCTTACATTTGTGCGACTCCTCGCTGGGCGCCATGTTGTTGTTTTTTTTCTGGCCAATGTGAAACTCCGCCTACCCCTATAGAGAACAGGGAGCATCGATGCAGACTTCTCTGAAAGGGGTGAAATAGCCCTCCCCCTCTCCCCTACCCTTATTCAAAAAGTAGAATTGGGAAAGCCCTGAAGCCTCGTGAACGCGCATATCATAGGGGGAGGGCTGAGGGGGGGGGGGGGGGGGGGGGGGGGGGGGGGGGGGGGTGTAGAATTGGGATTGGCCCTATATCACCTGAGACTGCGATCTTTTGTGGTCCACCATTACTATTCTCATTAGCTAATGTCAGTTAATGCTAACGTCGTCTTTCTTTTGTTCCCTCTGTCCCCGGGGACCCTGCCTTATATACCAATGCAAGACGGTTATTCTTTTCCTCTACCTGGACTGACACCGCTTATATTGCTATAGAAACCTTATTTTACAGCTGCATTAATATCTTACATTCACTGCATTTTCTCTGGTTTATTTCTTTGGGTCCACTCGTTAGAACAGTGATTGTCAAATGCCCCCCCCCCCCCCCCCCCCCCCCCCCCCCCCCCCCCCCGCTCTCTGGTCCGTAGATGGACGCACGCGCGAGCCCCACCCCCCGGCCCGCAATTGAAGTGCCCAAAAGAAAAGTGGCCCGACGCCAAATCTAATTGCCGACCCCTGCGTTAGAATGTACACCATCGTAACACACAAAGTGTTGAGTGGATTGCTTGCCTCTGCTCCCCGGCAGAAGACAGATATATTCCTAAACATGCTCCACAGCCTGGACCTATACCCAAACATTACCTGACCAGCAGGATCAATACTCACTCTGCAACAATAACTGATAATACATTTACTAATGATGTAGCCAATATCATAGAGAGTGGATTACTAATAAATATCAGAAACCACCTGCCAGTTTTCATCATCTTTAACAACAACTGCAGAAACACTAAAGTAGAAAATAAACTTCACTGCAGGCGAGTCAGAACAGAGGAGTCCCTGGAGGAAATGAAAAATGACCTGCAGTCATAACTGGGAAGCAGTTTATAATAAAAAAAAACCAGACTGATAAGGTTTATGATACTTTTCTGAACATATTTAAGCTACTATGTGATAAACACTGTCCAATCAAACAATACAGCAGAAATGGAAGACATAATGATAATCAATGGATCACAAAGGGATTGATAAACGCATGTAAAAAGAAAACTACATTATATAGAGAATTTATAAAACATAGAACCATATGCCAATTCAGAAAGAGGTATAAAGAGTTGATTGTGGCAAGGTTCATGGATCTGACCCTGACATGAGGACTGTTTGTTCATGGTGCTGTTTAAGTGATGGTGTGTTAACTTGACATTATGGAATATCACTGTATCGAATGTACTGATAGTAATGATAAAGATTTATTGCTTTGTGCATCATGATAACAGCGATGTGTGAAGGGGTAGGATTAAATAAGTTTTCTTCTTCCTGCTCCTTCCCTTCATGTGAAAGACACACGGTGACGACTCTTTCATATTGCAGATCTCATTGGATGTCTGTTTTTTCCTACCTTTCCCCTGTTCACTTATTTCTTTTATACATGTTTGAAGTAAAGTTTTCAGATCAGATCAAATCAAAGCATCAAAAGCATATGTTAAAACTGACACATTGTAGCATTTCATTGATAAATATGTTCATTTCTAATCTGATGGCAACAGAGCATCTCAAAAAGTTTAAAATGGAGGGAAAAAAATGTTAAAAATCAAGAGGGGCTGTGGATGGCCTGTGGTGTTGACAGTGCTACCACTCCAAACTACTCTTCCTGTATACCTTCAAGTCCATCCATACCTTCCAGACCTCCTGCCGCTCCTTTGAGATCCACTTCTCTGTTTCCCTGCCGGCCTCAGCCCTATGGGGAGCAGCGCTTTCAGCCATTCTGCTTCCCGGCTCTGGAACTCACAACCCGGCCACTCTCCCCACCTTCACATGCATCTGTTCACACTCCCCTACTGCCCATGGTGCACTTGTGCCTCACCCTGGTTATTATCTGTTGTTTCTATCCTTTTTTGCATTCATCTGTTGTTGTATTTTACCTCTTTCTACTGTGACCTCGGGTGACCTGAAAGGTGCTCTCAAATAAAAGGTATGATTATTATTATGACGTAAGACAGAAAAACAACGTCAACGTTCATTCCAAAGGGCTTCAGATCACATCCAAAACGGAATAACCATCACAGAAACAGAGTTAATTTCATTAATCCATGATGGATGGATGGATGATACATGGGTGGATGATGGATGGATGATGAATGGATGGATGGAGGATGGATGGAGGATGGATGAAGGATGGATGGATGATGGATGGATGGATGGAGGATGGATGGATGGAGGATGGATGGAGGATGGATGGAGGATGGATGAAGGATGGATGGATGGATGATGGATGGATGGATGGAGGATGGATGGATGGATGGATGATGGATGGATGGAGGATGGATGGATGATGGAGGATGGATGGATGGATGGATGGAGGATGGATGAAGGATGGATGGATGGAGGATGGATGGAGGATGGATGGAGGATGGATGGATGGAGGATGGATGAAGGATGGATGAAGGATGATGGATGGATGGATGGAGGATGGATGGATGGATGGAGGATGGATGGATATTTTTCTTGCGTCAGATCCGTTGAGCAGTGAAGTTAAAGGGAAGGCCTGTACAATACTGTTCATCTTACAATGAAATCGACTGAGACTTGGCATTAAAACTGGAAAGAGGGATTTTCTTATTTCACCACTTGTAACAGTTTCAGAGTTGACAGGAGTGAACTGTTGTCATCCACAGCACGTCTCTGTTTGAGAGAGCAGGAAATTCTCTCATGTCCAGTTTAGTAACCTCATCTCACGCACAGCAGATGAGGCCCTCTGGGGATTTTTCCAGATGCACTAAAAGTACCACGGCAGTGTTGTTGATCATGTTCTTCCTCAGTCCTACCTGTAGAGGCATCCATGGACACATAGCTGGCAGAGAATCCTTCTTTACTAAAACTCTTGTCAGTCACGAACAGCAGGGTCAGGAGGTTGTCGGTGCTGGTGATGGAGGGAGGAACTGTCTGACCACAGTACCTAAAACACAGATACATTTCAACATTTGCTATTTCAACTGATGAAAACACACATGCACACAAGATTTCAGTGGGACAACTCCCCTGACGCCCAAAGCACAGTCCGTATGGTGAAGAGGGAGCTGAGCTGAAAGGCGAAGCTCTGGATGTACCGGTCAGTCTACGTTCCTACCCTCACCTCATGAGCTTTAGGTTATTGACCCAAAGGACAAGATCCCGGATACAAGCGGCTGAAATGAGCTTCCTCCGTAGGGTGGCTGGACTCCCTTATGGTGCGTTCACACCGGACACGAATAGCGCGGCGAGAGCGCCCGATTTACATAGAAAATATATGGTTTTCGCGCGACCAGGAAGCGGTGAGCATTCAGTGAATTCAGCGGCGGCCGCTCCGCCGCTCTACTTGCGCGGCGGCCGCGCGAACCGCTCTACTCGCGCCGCTGAAAATTGGGAATGTTGAACTTTTGAGCGAATTCGCGAGCGGCGAACCAATCACAGAGCCGCTCTATATGACGTCGTTTATGACGGACCGGAGTCCCGGGAAACACCAGAAATGGATGAGAAACTGGTCCCGATGCGGGACAGCAGCTCGTCAAACTGGACCGGGAGAGACGCTCGCCCTGAGGCCATCGTCGTATTTTTATCGGGACAGGAATAAAAAGGAGCTTGGAGGAAGATCAGTGAGGAGGTCGGGTCCCGGTAAACTGAGTAAAGAGATTGTGGTGAAACAGTGTTTACTGTTAGTTAAACAGTGAGTTCACTGAGAGGTCGGGTCCCCGGGGGAATAGAGCACCGATGCGGGACAGCAGCTCGTCCAACTGGATCGGGAGAGACGGAAGTCCCGCTGAAAGCGTCCTTCGTCCTGGCGCAGCTCCTGGAGTAAATGGTGAAACTCGCCGTACTCTGAACGCCGCTGCAAAATATTCTGAATCCAGACACGTCGCCTGGACTCGCCACCACGCCGTTGTCGGGTTTATCAAGCAATTAAGCAGACCGCCGGTGACAGAGACGCGAATTCAGCAGCAGCCGCTGTTGGGTCACACAATGCACACACGGCCGACCAGGGGCGGATCGCGCCGTGCTACTCGTGTCCGGTGTGAACGCACCATTAGAGACAGGGGCAGGAGCTCAGTCACCAGGGAGGAGCTCGGAGTAGAGCCGCTACTCCTCCACATCCAGAGGAGCAGCTGAGGAGGCTCAGCACCTCTTTAGGACGCCTTCTGGACGCCTCCATGGGGAGGAGTTCCGGGCATGTCCCACCGGGAGGAGACCCCGGGGAAGACCAGGACACGCTGGAGAGACGATGTCTCTCGGCTGGACTGGGAACGCCTTGGGATCCTCCCAGAGGAGCTGGAGGAAGAGTCTGGCGACAGGAAGTCTGGGGACAGGAAGTCTGGGCATCCCTGCTGAGACTGCTGCCCCCAAGACCCGGCCCCGGAAAAGCGGTAGAAAATGGACGAACGGATGGATGGATGGATGGAGGGATGGGGGGAGGGAGGGATGGATGGATGGATGGATGGAGGGATGGATGGAACTCCCCCGGCGCTACATTATACACAGAACAACTTTTTTCTGTGGAACTGAACTGATATTTTTCGCAAATACATAAATCACAGTGTTCTCCATCATCTGACTTATCTAGCACAGCAGTGTGTGTGTGCATGCACCTGCATGCATATGTACATGCATTCATGTTTGTGCACGTGTGTGTCTGTGTGTGTGCACACATGTGTATGTATGTGTGTTTGTGTGTAGTTTGTGCATGTGCGTACATATGTACATGCAATCATGTTTGTGTGCACCTGTGTGAGTGCGTTCAAGTTTGTGTGTGTTTATGTGTGCATGGACACGAGTGTTTTTGTGTGTGTCTGTGTGTGTGTTGTGTGTGTGTGTGTGTGTGTGTGTGTTGTGTGTGTACCTGCCAATCCTGTTGCCAGTTTGCACAGTGCCATTGTCGTAGACTTCCAGGTAGTCGAACTTGCAGTTATCATGCCGTTCCAGATTGAAGGACTCAAACGTCAGACGGATCAGGTTGCCCGGGGCAACACTGATGTACCAGGTACAGTTGGCACCGTGGGGGTAGTTGTTGGGGTGCCCAGGGCTGACGATGGTACCTGTGGGGCTGCTCAGGGTGTCACCACAGCCTGTCACAAAAAAAGCAAGTTCAGAACTCAGGTATCCTTGCCCCTGTTCTTCAAGATGTGTGTGTTTCTTAATTATTGTTTACTGTTCACTTGTCTTTAGGTTTGATGTCTAATAATGTGAACCATGTTGCTTCTGCTGTGGATGAGAAAGGAAAAATGCCGTATGATTGGATGACCACATGTCCTCTGTTTCCCAGACATGTCCTCTTTTGTCATGGTGAAATTGTGTCTGCGTGATTTCATAGACACTCCTGTGCTGTGTGGGTTTTACTGAGCTGGTTCTTCAGACCGTACATATTGCGGGGCCTTTAGTGTGTGCAACAGCATGACTACAGTCAGTTCTAAGTTCAAATCAAAGCTCTGATTTTTTTGAAGTGTGTGATTGACTGTATAATCCCTCGCCCTCATGCTGTTACGCAGTTTCCAAAAATATGCCAGAACCACACAATAACGTGATAGGAATGATAATGGCACAATAACAGACGATGATGCATTAGCACAAATACAGATCTAAGTATAACTCAGTTAAATATAGAAAATAATTCCCTGGAAGCAGTGTCTCCCGAGCAGTTGCATGCGGAGACACTGCTACTGAGCCGGGATTAACCGTGGTCAGACGGGTTCCTTGGACAGGATGACGGGTCGTTGCAATATTGACTGATTCAGAGGCATTGCTTCAGAGGAACGTTTTGGATGCTGTTGGAAGGGCATCCAAATGTTGCAATTACTATTGCAACAACACATCATCAGTAGGGTAAAACTTGCACTAAGATAGCATCCACCACATTCTGCAGAAAAAAACATCTTTCCCTCGTGTTCATGACAGGCAGTGACACATTAGTAACATTAATCATAGCAACACTCATTATGTTTAGTAATTAATATATATAACATTCCAAACAAGTCACGACTTTTTCTGCATTTCAGCATCCACACTGGTGATGATGGTACTGACAATACTGAAGAGTGTTCATACCTTCCAAGAAAGATCCATAATCTGCTTCAAAACCATGATTACTCATGGAGGCGCCGGTTTTGAATCTGATGTACATCGATCTTTGAGTGGACTGGAGCCTCGGCGGTATGTTCGAACCACAAAATGTCCCCAGTAAAGGAGAACTGGAGGAAGAACCGTCCCTCACCTACACCAAGAAAGAAAACACTGATGTACAACATGATCACAGCAGAAATATGGGACAAGTCATGCATTGTTGTACTAAGTGGATCCTCAGTTTGCAGAAAACAGCTTTTTTTTTTTTATCTGAGCCGCTTGGAAAGAAAGCTCCCAATATAAAGTTGATTACTACCTGTAGCAAGGTTTAATTTATCTCTTTACATGGTTAGAATGTTCAGATGTGTAACGACTTCATTCTTTGATACTTATTTGAGTTGAGAACAGCAAAGGTCTGGTCTCACAATGACTCTGCATCGTCTGTTATCGAATGCAAACAAAGCCACTGTTACGCAGAAGACACACAAATCTATAGATCTTAAACTGTATGATCCTGATCAACGAATTAAACTAGATGTCTTCAAGACATGAAAGTCTGGATGAGTTGGAACTTTTTGCCTCTGAACTCAGATAAAGCTATATGGGTCAAAACACAAGAGAGAGAAATGATCTAAACATCTCGAACCACTGAGAGGAACCTGGACTGACTGTAGACCAGGACCAGCACCACTGAGAGGAACCGGGACTGACTGTAGACCAGGACCAGCACCACTGAGAGGAACCGGGACTGACTGTAGACCAGGACCAGCGCCACTGAGAGGAACCTGGACTGACTGTAGACCAGGACCAGCACCACTGAGAGGAACCTGGACTGACTTTGAACAGAACTCCTCCTTCAACTCCTCATTAAACCAATCTTCAGAATTTGCTGTTGTCACCTGTAAAGTCTCTAAAATCAGGAGCATGTTGAGTCAAAGTGACTCTGAAAAATTAACCCGTCAGTTGTTCCTGTAGAGTATCTATCTGTCCATTACAAAGGGCTTATCCAGGACCGGTTCCGGTTCGTGGGGGAAGCGGTATAAAGCAGGGATGTCCAGACTTCCCTGCCCTCTTCCTCCAGCTCTTCCTGGAGGATCCCGAGGTGTTAATAAGCCTGCCGAGAGACATAATCCCTTCATCGTGTCCCAGGTCTTCCCTGGGTCTTTCCTTTGAAAAAGGGGAACCACTAGGTCTGTCACGTCACGATAAAATTTGCCAGACGATAAATCTACAAATTATTAGGAGCTGTTAGTTTCATATGATCCAGCAGAACACTTTGCTCTCAGCATGCTGTGAACGGCAGGCAGAGCTTTCAGCAGTCAGGCTGGAACCGGGCCCTCATGTGGAACCAGCTCTCATTTCAGTGAGGGAGGCTGACTCAGTCTCTACTTTAAGACTCTCTATTCAGTAAAACTTCCAGTTAGAGTTGCTTAAAAGGCTTTTGAGAATGTCATTGCTTCCCAAATCATTTTTTTAGGAACTGTTTTTCACAGTTTTTAATTTGGTGATAGAGCTTTTCACAGCACAGAGACAAACAATCTGCTACTGAGCTGCTAAACAGAACCTGCTCAGTTGCACCAGGAGACTGTTCATCTTCAACTGCTCAGTTGACCTGTGGAGTGCCGCAGGGCTCAGTTCTTGGGGCACTTCTTTTCTCAATTTACTTCCTGTCCTTGGTCCAGGTCACAACAACTCATGGTGTTAATTATCACCTCTGTGATGATGACTCTTAATTATATAAGCCCTGGAAACCCACAGGTCCAAGGAGTTTCAGTCCTCTTAAATCTGGTCTTATCTCAGTCAAGTCCCAAAGTGGCTCCTCCTCTTTGGCTCCTCAACCCACATCTCTGCTCTGACCATCTCTCTGGGACTTCCACCAACAACCTCAAGCAGTCCAATCCGTGTATCATTCGTTCAATTGATATTCAATTAAGAATCAAAAAACAAAATATTGAAAAATGAGTCGTTTTTCCTTTTTTTGTTTTTAAATGAAAACAAATAAATGAAAATTGGTTTGTTTTTCAGTATCCCGTTTGTTAAGACAGATCAAATAAAGGAAAGTTGAAATACGGCCGCAGAGCAGACTTTAATGTGATTTTTCAATTTCTTCGATCTCCGTGACCCGGAAGTTCTATCGTCTGTGTTTTGGTTTTTGCCGGCGGGAAACGTGGGCGGGTCACATCAACCTGTAGTCCAGCACACAATACAGAATGATCAGGCCGAACTTTGCCCCGATCTTCTCCTCTCGACCGAAGCCGACAAGGTCCAACTGTCGGGAGCATGATAACACTAATGAGTTCGGGTCCGATCCTCCTCAGAGAGATGTTTTTCGATCGGAGCCTCTCGGGAGGCGTAGGAAGGGGAGATCGTAGATAATGAACATGTTTATTATTTCTGATCGAAAATCCTGTGGTGCGTGGAGCTCTGAGAGGCGCTGATCAGCTCCAAGCTGACCTGTCCACACCCTCGGAATAAAGCTCCCTGATTGGCTGGTGCTGCTGCTTAAAAAAAATCCCCTCCCAGCTGTCAGAGATGGAGACATATGTGAAATATATTCACTATATGACAGTGAAAGAGAAAAGTCAGAACTCCTAAACTCAGCAGTGCAGCAGTGTGTCTTTGGCAAATATGTGCTGTTAACGTTACTTTCACGTTGAAAATACGGTGCCATAACGGGGAAATAAGCGCCAAAAGTTTTTTTTTCCTATCGACATGAGCGCGAGCTGTGTGTGTATGTGTGCGTGCGTGCGTGTGCGCGCGCGCATGCTATCGCCGGGAACGCACTGGACGCGGAAGCGTAGTGGAGGCGCCGCGCGCGCGCGAACGTCTCGGCGCCAGAGCTCGGCTGTTCGCACTGGAGGCGTGTCTGCTGCCTGCTCTCGCCGGTCACATCGGCTGCTCTCCGCCGGTCACATCGGCTGCTCTCGCCGGTCACATCGGCTGCTCTCGGTTTTCACGTCTGTTCCCTCTGTCTCTCTGCCAGGATGGATGTGTGTTCTGGTGACCTGTCGAGAGACTTTCTCCTCCTGTCCTCTTTTTTTTCTGCATCACGCAAATCTCTGTTGCTGTGAGTGTGTGTGTGTGTGTGTGTGTGTGTGTGTGTGTGTGTGTGTGTGTGTGTGTGTGTGTTTGATTGGGTGCGTACGTGCGTATGTCTGTTTGTGTGTGTCCATCTCTCTTGTGATTAGACCCAGTGACAGACGGACGAGCAACACCGTAAACTAATCGTCATTTTATTTATTTTATTTTGAAAATTGACCGGATTCTCTTGCCTTTTCTGTTTCCGACTTCCTGTCTGGTCCGAGCTGCTTGATCCAGCTTGACAGTTGCCGCTCTTGCCGCTCGCGTGAAAAACAGAAGGAAGCTGAGCAGGCACTGCAGAGCGCGAGCCGCGGCGCCCCCCTGCGTGTTGTGTGCGGCCAGTCAGACAGGTTAACATGGAGGGGATCGCTTCCGCCCAGTGCGTTCGGGCCGTAAGCTAGCTAAGTGGTACTCTAAAAATTTGACCAAAGTTGGCAGGTCTGAAGCACCCACAAAAAACTTAGAGGCAGATGTCTGGAAATACTTTGGATTTCATTTTGACCCCACAGGTAATGCGTGTATGAAATTAAAGGGGCGTGGCTTGGTAGGTCACTAAAGCAGAGGGAGGGCAGAACCTTGAGACGTTGGATTAAAAAAACCTCTCTTTCAAAACTCCGGACATGAGCTTTAACTGAAAAAAAAAAAAAAAAAAAAAAAAATTGTCAAAGAATCGAATCGAAAATTGTGAATCGAATCGAATTTGGCCCTTGTGAATCGAATTGAATCGTTTTTGGAAATTCAAATCGATACCCAGCCCTAGTGGACCGCCAGTTGTAAAGCTGGACAGAGCAGATCGCACCACACAGGAAGTCGGGAACGGAAAATACGAGAGAATCCGGTCAATTTCCCAATTAAAATGAAGTAAAATAACATAAATTATGTTGGTTTTCGGTTTTCCTTTTCAGATAAACACACAGACACACACACACACACACACACACACACACACACACACAGGGAGAGAGGGCGAGATAGAGAGGCCCCGCACGCTGCGGCGCTCCGCTCCGATCACACCCCCGATCACAATGTTGTGTGATTAAATATGTCGTTCTTATGACTGATTTGAGCTGGGCGGAGGTCTGCCTCTCTGAGGGCCAGTTTCCAGTTGAACATAAGTTTACCTCAACAAAGTTGAACTGGCATTCACTTCCTTCAGTGTCGAATGAGAGGAAGTCAAGTGTGACCAGGTATCCCTCCGGCTGGTTGATGATCCACTCACACACTTTGTTTTGAGGATAAGCGTTGGGATGATAGGGAGAGCGTACCTTCCCTGAGCCAGATAAAACTCCCCCACAAGCTGGACAGAACATAAGGTGGATGAGCGGCTGAACGATCAGCTACAACAGCATAGAATGAAACGACAGCACCATGTTCCATGAGGATGTTCAGATAACTCTAAATCCTCGTATATCTGCAGGGTTTGTGCAACTGGTACATTCTTTGAAAAATAACAAAACATTATTGACTAAACAGAGTGTGGACAAAGAGTGAACAGGTGAAATCTCACCGACGGTGTAAAGAGCTCTGAAGCCAGCGTGACTGACTGAGCTGTCAGACCTGAACCCAATCCACAGCGAGTTAGAGGAGGAGTGAACCGGAGCCGGGACGAGGCTTCCACAGTACCTTCCTATCAGAGGGTCTGTCTCCGCATTCCCATCACGAACCTGCAAACAGGGGAGCGAAGATGGAACTTTGAAATGGTTTACATTTCACCAAACTATGCCAACAGCAAAAAAGAAAGCTGCAGAATTATATAGATTGCTTCTGTAGCAGGAGGAGGCCCTCTCCTGGCTTGTAATAATTAACCAATCCCGCCAGGGGGAGCTGTGTATAAAAGAGGGCCATTCTCACTGGTGCAGCCTCTGCCGCTGAGTCTGGAGTAGACCCCGCCCCTGGGCTTTCTCACTTCCTGGTGCGAGCTGTGCTTACCTGTTGGGCTGCGTTTGGGGATCAATTCCCCCTTCAGCTGGGTGTCAACTTGCTGCTAGATGAGTGAGTACAGCTCTCCCTCTGGAGACACAGCCCTACTGTCATGATCAGCTGGCAGTAATCAGCTGTTTGTGTTTAGGTGGCTGTAGGGAGGTCGCAGACTCCCCACCTCTTCTACTGGGCGTGTCAGTTAAATGTTTGTTTGCCAGGTACGCAGTCTAGACACCCTCATATTCTTAGCTGGTTCATGCAGGTGTATGACTGCCCTTTTTATTGCTTATTAGGAGCGGCTAATCTGCCGTGGAGCCCGCCAGCTGTTTTGTCCTTCCGTGTGGCTTCGAAGTCCAGTGTTGGCACCCATAAATACGCCTGGTCTGCCTCTGCTCCTTGGAAGTCCGCCGTCTGCAGGTTGCTGCACCCCTGTCGACCTGCTGGCTTCCTGACCGAGCTGATTACACGCTTGTGGGACGCCAGGAATACACAGAAGCGATCCGCTTACTTTATCATCTTTTCTTTTGATTAAGTGTATTTGGGTTAGGTGTTGGTATATTTTGTTGTTCTTTTGGTTATTGTTTCCTTATTTAATTGTGTGTTCATTCTTTGTTATTTTCCATTTACCTTTGTTTTTGTTTGGGGTGTGGCAGTTACTGGTTTGCATTTATTTATTTTACTTGTGAGTTGTGGCTGCCCTCCCACTTGTGTTTAGTTCATTCAGTTAATTCTTTTTTTGTTTGAAGGCATGAATGCGAGGGAAAAACCCTTTTTAACTCCCCTTGTCTTTTTCCCTCCCTTTCAGAAGCTGAGCACGACGGTGGCGGCATCGGTGTCCCTGGGTGGTGGGTCTCCCTCCCGTGTGATGTGCTGCGCACCCCTTTTTGTTTGAGTGTGTTCACCTTTATTTTCAGTGAGTGAGAGTGTCCACGTGTGTCTGGGGTGATCCTTCCGAGGCCTTCATTCCCTTACTACCCGTGTCCCACCGGTAAGCCTCAGCTCCTGTTCGGGCTCCCCCTCTTCCCCGTCTTTTAAAGAGAGTGAATGTGTTTTTGAAATTTGATATTTAATAAAGATATTTTCTGTTGGCCAGAACCCACGTCTCCTGCTTCTTAAGCCACGAACCTGAGTGTCCTCACCAATCATTACTTTTTAGTTATTTCCTTGGGTGCAAGTCCCAAGGTGGCGTTGTCTGGCTTCCGTTAATCTGACTCATCTCGCCACACTTCAACTGAACAGGTATTTTTATTTAAACTCTCTTTTTAAACACTTTGTCCTGGTGACTCAGAGTGAAACAAACAGCATCGCTGACCTTGCAGTTCTCATGGAAGTAGGACTGAGAGAAGTCAAGGACAGATTCAGATAGTCTCGGAAACAAGTTTTGATTGCTATAAAAAAACTTTTACAAACTTACAATAATTTCAACAAAAACAACACAAAACTCAATAGTTTTACACTATTTACTTCACACTTTCAAACATAACACATCAAACCAACACTGAGGGTTTTAAAGGAGAGGGTCGCTGGTTCTGTAGAAAAACCTCAGCCTGGACGGCCAGCAGATGGCTGCCCGACACAAGTAAGAACAACCCATGTCAGACTCCCTCTGCCACGCCCCTCCCTCTGGCTCCAGCTAGTGGCAGGCCCTTGCTTTGGTTTTCTCCTGCTTTCCTTTTCTTTAGGTGGGCGTGGTCTTATGGTGGGTGAGGTGTGGACTGCTGCAGGGAAGCAGCTGATCACCTGAGCGCATTCACCTGCAGGGGGCGTGGTCTGCACCAGACGATGGTCTCCCTATAAAGCTGGCACAGTGCAGCGTTGGACTGTCGATCTACCAACAGTCAGTGACCCTGTGTTGCTCTGCTGCACTCTGCTCTAACCAGATTGACCTCTGCAGCCTTCAGGAACCCCCCTGCTGCACCCCGTCCTGGACTGCGCCCCTGAGCCTCGTCTGCTTCACTCTGTGCTGGAAAAGTGTCTCGGACCTCACCCCTCTGGGCAGCTGCACCAGCATTTCCAACCAATCTCTCCACTGGCTGAGCATCCACCACCCCACTTCCTTAATGCTCTCTTCTCAGGAAGCTCTGACCCTTGCTGGGTTGTAGTGAAAGCTCTTGAGTTCAGTTATTGGTGCCTTGGTTCCCTTTGGATTCCTGTTTCTGTTCCTGGGAAGCTCCTCAGTGTATTTTTGGCGTCACTGGATTGGTCTGGTTTTGTTTTCTTTTTATAAATAAGAAAGTTTAGAAATGACTGATCTGTGTGTGTCTGTGCCCGAGTCTGAACTGTGACACACTCGGTGTGTGTTAATTGAATGATATCAGTTCTGATGTTTGCCATCAGTTTTTTAAGCCAGGCCAGTCAAGCTGATTTTAGGTTATGAAGATTAAGCATGTTTGAAATGGTTCATTAAAGCTGTCCGGAGTTTTGTAAGAATGACAGTTTTTTTTTTTTTTTAATCCAACGTGTCGAGGTTCCCCTCCCTCTGCTTTAGTGAGCAACCAAGCCACGCCCCTTTAATTGTGCACGCTCATTACCCGTGGAGTGAAAATGAGAGCCTCTGAGTCCTGCAGCATCCTCCATGTTGAGCTGTTTCCGGTGGATGTTCAGCAGACAGTGGATATATCTGCTGCAGAGCTAACTCTCCTCTGCTGGGCGAGCGACCGTGCTCTCTGGCTGCTCCACACGCTGACTGACAGCAGGACAAGGCGGAAGCTCGAAATCTATTGGCTGAAACTGACCGGCGCTTTTTCGGATAACATGGGGGTCTATGAGACGAAGGCGGGGCTCATAAAGTTTTATATTGCTTTATGCCAGTGGTTCTCAAACTGTGGGGCGCGCCCTCCTGGGGGGGCGCAGTGCGATGCCTGGGGAGGCGCGTGTGACCGTGGGGAACATGCTTTTTTCCTGCCAGACTAAAAGTGTAAATGCACATCCTCTCCAGTAGCTGGCAGTGGCGCTCTCACTGTCAGAGTCTCTACGGTGTAGGTTTTTATTTCAACGAGCTGCGATGTGAAGCCAGTAAACTACGGAAGAGCATTAGGGCCACCCGCGAGAGAAAAAAAATTAGAAGGGGGAAAAAAAAAAAATCTCATCATGAACTTCGAGAAAAAAAGTCGAAATGTGGAGAATAAAGTTGAAATAGGATGTCGAGAATAAAGTCGATCTGTGAAGTCCTGCACCTGCTGCCAACAGCGGCAGAGTTCTCCTGCCAGCTGACGTTTCAAACTCCGAGGCCACGCCCCCTCACTGCAGGCTCATTCTCCAGCTACATCACCCCAATGGCGTTTTTGTGGAAGAATTGAAGGATTTATTATTGAAGCTTGCATTTGATTAGCAGATGAAGAACAGTGGAGTCCATCTCCTGTGTTCATTTCACAAATTCACCGTCCTCATTCAGGTACTGGTGATCAATTCATCTGTCTGTGCATAAAATAAATAGAAATAAGCTCATTTTTGTTCTTCAAAAGCTGTAAAAGTTTATTTTTTTTATGGCTAGAAGCAAGGCAGGGTTCTCGATGGTAAACAGATCAGAGGTGCAGATTTGACAGCAAGAGCTTCATCTGTTTTTCTGTTGTTCTTTTATTATTAAATATTTCACTTTTCCTCTATTAAGCCAGTGATATTTGTCCCCAAATGTTTTTAAGTTTTTTTTTCCAGTCTATAAATAACATGTATTTTATTCTTACATTAATATAAAAATAATTTCTAATGTATTTCAGTTTCTACAAGACTTTTTGCTTCTGCTTTGACCATCAAGTCTTCAGGAATTAAGATGCCTTGTGTTTTATTGATCCGTCTGTAGCTCCAGTAGCAGCTGAAGGAGAAGCTCTTTAACAGGCGAGGCACTGATAATTATTTTTAACATGATCTGTACATGGAAATGCACCACTACCAGATCCATCCACCAGCTCCACCTGCTCTGCCGGTCTGGTTCCAGGAGGAACCAGCACCTCCAGGACCAGAGAGAGACCGTCGGACCCGATCATCTCAGGCAGCCCGGCACAAGAAATGACTTTCTGTAGATTTCCAGACTCCTCCAGGACTGGAGCCTGGCAGGAGGGAGTTATAGGGGCTGTATTAATTCACTTTAAAATAAAGAATTCAATAAAAATATTTTAAATACAGCAATCGATGTGAATTTCTGCCATGTCTTTTAAAGAACTTTTAATTAGAAATATATCTTTTTTTTAAATTCTGGTTCATTATTTTTTGGAGAGATGTGAGGACTAAGTTGCATTTTTTTTTTTTTTTTTTTCCGGGGATATGAAGTGTTTGTGGTATCTTGGTAATATATGATGAAGCTGTTATGTTTGAAAACACCGTTATCAGAGTCATGAAATCCATCCTTTGAAAATGTGTTCACTTCAGTCACTAAATAAAATCAGTTTAAAACACGATCTGAGCCCAGAATCATTTTCAATGTTGGGTTGAACAACAACATTAATGATACTTGAATTTGAAACATAAAGTTGGTACAAACTCTGCTACCGCACGCAGCTCTGCTGTCGTCTCCTCACTGGATTTATCAAAGAGAATTGGGACATCGACTTTATTCTCAACCTCCTATTTTGACTTTATTCTCGACATTTCGACTTTATTCTCAACATTATATGACAACTTTATTCTCGATATTTCGACTTTTTTCTAGAAGTTCATGATGACATTTTTTTTCCCCTTCTAAAAAAGTTTCTCACGGGTGGCCCTAATGCTCTTCCGTAGTAAACAAACCCTGAGACAACATGAAGACGTTTTTAACAGGGATGAAAAGAAAGGCGGAGAGAGACGAAGACAGTGAGTCAAGACAGAATTCTGAGTGTAGAGAGGCAGGACCCACTCTCAGGGCAGAGGGCTGTGGTTCTGCTTCCTTTAGCAGCATCTGACCTCTGTGAAGCCAAACCTCCTCTGAGAAGCTGTGCTCTGCAGAACCTGCTCATGGAGCCATTAGTCCTGGCTTCCTCATTTTGATAAAAAAAGGGAAAAAATCAGCACAAATTGTTTTATTGGTTTTTGTTTTGTAGGTTAAAGTGTTTTATATATTGTGCTCCTGAGTTCATGTTGCTGAAGTGAATTTGAATTTGTTATTTGGTTAATTTTATTTTCCAGCAGTAAATGGTGCAATAAGTCATGTTCACAGTTTAAACAAGGATATCATTATTTTTTGAATTTCAGGCAAATTGATGCTCTTAAAATCTTTCTCTTAGAACAATTTTATAGACATATGCTATTATTTATAGTTGCGGCGAAGAGGGGGGGCACGCAAATTGTTTTCTTCTTGCTAGGGGGGCATAACAGGAAAACATTGAGAACCACTGCTTTATGCTAATATTATATTGTAGTATGGAACCAGACTGACACATTTAAGCTCTGTTAAATGATACATACATTGGAAACGAACGGAAACACAGGACACAAGCTTTTGGGACAACTGGAAGAAGCAGTTGGATTTGATGTGTAGCATTGGGTAAGTGTAAGAACAGTTGATGTATTGAGACAACCTGACCCGGTGTGTGGAAGTGGTTTACTTAACTCCGCACTCCTGCCATGTGGAAGCGGCTCGTTTTGCTTCACTTCTCTCCTCTCTTTCATGCAATGTTTTATAGCTCTCTTGTAATCTACGTACTGTTTGTACATGAAACGTATGTTGACACAAGAAATGTACCTTTCTGTCCCATTTCTTTCTTTCTGTCCCCTCACCCCAACCGGAAGAGCAGAAAGCCACTTCCTGCTGAGCCTGGTTCTGCAGGGTTCTTCCTTGTTAAAAGGATTTTTCCTTTCCAGTCGCTGATGCTTGCTCATGTTGATCTGCTGGGTTTTCTCTGTAAAGTGTCTAGAAATGACTCTAAATGGCATTTTATAAACAAAGCTGAATTAAAATAGATCAGACTTAACTGGAGAACAGTGATTTTTAAAATTGTTTGCATTTTCCCTTCCCTGGGAACATAATGCGTTTTAAGTAGACTATTCATAACAAGGGTAGAATGAAAATCCATGAGTCAAATCCAAGCTGCACTTCTGTCTGCCTTTCCATTTCTTGTGTTCCAGGTTAAAAACCTGCTATTTTATGAGTAGATTAAACATATCGTCGGTCTCACCTCCACATAGTCCAAACTGCAGCTCGCGTGACTCTGCAGATTCATGTCTGTGAAGTTGAGCGCCACCTTCTCGCCCTCCGGTAACCTGATCACATAGATGCACTGGCGGTTGTGGGCGTAGTTGTTGGGCCAGTTGGGTGAAATGAGGACGCCTTCGCTGTCGGTGAACGTACCACCACAGCCGGAGTCACCTGGCAGACAAAACAAAGTCCTTCATTGACATTTTCCAGTGTGTATCAGCTCGTATTGAGCTTTGCCCAACCTGAGCATGCAGCGGACCCTTCAGAGGAGCCAGGTCTACCAATATGAGGATTGTTTATTGATCGTTGTAACTGCACGAAGCAGAAGATTTACAACTTCTTAGGAAACTGCCACTCTTTTTTGTTTTAATAAAAGACAACAGGGTGTCCACCAGACCTTTTCAGTCTGGGCGCCCCGCCCGCGCAAAATTCTGCAGCGCCTGGACAACGGAGAGGAAGAAAAAAAATTGCGCCGCACTTGCGGCTGATTAGAAGCTGCGCTCAATCGATTGAGCTGGACGCGCTACGAGTGAGCACCGCACAGGTCCTGATCTGAACCTTATAGACCACTTCTGGAGTATTAATCTGTATCTTGAGTTAAAAGTAGAACTAACTGGTGACTATCTTGAGTTTTAAACCTTTACTTTAAAAAAGATTAGATAAAGAGATAGTCTTACATATTCTATTTAAAAGCCTCACTTGAATGAGGACTGTCTTACTTGGAGATGTTGCGTATGTAATGTGAAATCCTTGATTAGAGACGCTGTGGTCGGAGTGGAAGTGGAGCCAAGCAGCTGGGCCTGTGGTCTGCAGAGGAGGAGGAGATGCAGTGCTGCAGTATCGTCCCACAACTGGATCTGCAGGCAGAAGACCGTCCCGGATCTACAGCAAGACAGCCACACAAGACAGACGTTCACTGAGGAGTCTGCTCAATTCTGCAAACAACAGTCACAAAACGCACAAACTGCTGTCAGCTTGACTGAAAGACAGTCAATGTAGAACTGTTTGATGTTTTTTCATTCTAACTGGCTACCATCTGTAATTATCAAAATCACCCAATCAATAAATGATCACACAGATTATTATTATTATTATTATTATTCTTTACCTTTATACAGGTGAGTCTCAGTGAGACCCTGTTAGGGTGGGATGCAGCAAACACTAAGTTGCAGAAAACTAGAGAGACCTGCACTTTCTGAAAGACCTGGATCTATAGAAAAACCCTGGATCAACTGGTCATGCTGGACCAGAACCTCAAAAACCTGGATCCATAGAGAAGCCCTGGATCAGCTGGCAGCTCTGCAGCTGCTCAGTGAGCTGGGTCTGTCCCTCAGGCCTCAGCAGACCATCCCTCCACTGGTGGACAACTGCAGATGGTGTCCATCTGGACTTGAGGCTCCAGGTCACAGGACCAGTATGAATATGTATTTGGGTTGTTTTTTTACCCTCCACTGTTGGTGGATTTTGTTTTAATAAACTGTTTGAGATGACAGTATCATCACTGATGCTTCTACACAAATGTTCTACTGTTAGGGAATAAAGTCAATGTGGTATCAACATTTCACGTTTTCCAGAAACTTCGCCAGAAATCCCAAACTATCTGAGGCTGCTTTCACACCTACTAGTCTGCTAGAGTGGTTCGGTTCGGACATAAACGTCGCAGCTGTCAACTAGTTCGGTTCATTCACACCACTTGTTTGTGCAGATGAACTATCCACTATGACCCTCCTGCCCCTTGGAGGCGCTGTTCACACAATAGTGTGTTTTGGGTGACGGAAGTGAACCCTGATTGGCCAGCATGTGTGACGTGATGCGCCGCGCGGCTTGCTACGGAAGCCTCCGCCGACCAAAAAGCCTTCTCCACAACAGAGCGGACAGGACCGAGGCCGGTCAGCGTTCACACCAGCAGCGGACCGCACCGGGACCGCACCGAGACCGCACCGGGACCGCACCGAGACCGCACCGGGACCGCACCGAGACCGCCTCCTGGAGGAGGTCTCGGTACGGTTCTTTGTCCCGGACCAAAACTAACTGGTCTGCTTTCACACCAGCGCGTACGAACCGAACCTGCAGGAGTTGGGGACTCTAGTCCGCTTCCAGTGGACCAAATGCTGCAGGTGTGAAAGCAGCCTGAGCGTAGTGCAAATGGAATGATCAGGATATGTGTGCAGGCACACAAAGCTCTGGGGCTGTTGCTGCACAGCAAGTATGTCTAACATGGTGTTATTGACCATGTCTTTTAAAACATGGACCATGCTGGTAGAGAAAGTCAATGAAGACTTGACTTTCCCGACTGTTGTATTTCTATAAGCGTGACCATCACAGGGACATCGGATCTCTGTTCCTAACAGAACAGGTTGAGCTGCTGATGACCGTCTCTCTTCAGTTTACCCCGTAGCTTCAACATGCCAGGCTCTCTACATCCACCTGGGAGGCTTCAGGGTCTTGCTCAAGGTCATTTCAATAAATGGACAGGAGGAGGTTAACCCTGCACCCGGCGACCACCCGAACACCGCAGGACTCTCACATTTTGATGGATCCAATCAATAAACAAAGTGAATATTGTATTTGTGTGGCAGAGGTGAAGTGGTTTGTACTGACTGAGTCACATAAATACATTAAACTATGAAATTCCAAAGATTTCACAAACTTTCTCTTGCCTATGTGTCTGCCAGTGTGTGTCTCTTGCCTGTGTGTATTGCTGTGTGTCTGCCAGTGTGTGTCTCTTGCCTGTGTGTATTGCTGTGTGTCTGCCAGTGTGTGTCTCTTGCCTGTGTGTATTGCTGTGTCTGCCAGTGTGTCTTCCAGTGTGTGTATTGCTTAAGCTAGGTTTACACTTGAACGATTCTGTGGCACGCATTGGCACGAATCGAGTCACAAATGGTCGCAAACCACTCGAGTGGCGTGAAGTGTGCGTTAACCCGTCGTGACTGTGTGCCATGTCGGGACGAGAATTTTGAAATGTTCAAAATTTTGGGCACGACAAAATATCGCGACCGGGCTGTGAACTATGCGCCAACTGTCCGTGAACTCCTCATGAACTCGTCGGGACGTTGCGGGAGGGTGCTGCCAGTCGTGGCATGGCAGTAGTGCTGTGACGTTCAATGAACGAGCAGTTCGGCAGAACGACGAGAGCCGGATCACAGCTGTCTGAGAGCCGTTCCTTTGTGCAAATTGTCCACGCTTCCTCCACGTGTCTCCTGAGTGTCTCCTGAGTCCAGCCGTCACCACTACCTTTATGTGAACAACCGAGTTTCAGGTTTCCGCTGCTCACTGGAGTCACCTGAACGCAGCAGCTAACTAGCGGAGGAGTGTCTTGAAACCGGAGCAGAGACGGTGTTTTGGAGTAGATTTCAACATCTGCGGCTCCCTTCAAAGAGCAGAAATCCCAGCTCTACACGCCACGGCCCGGGGTGGAAGCCCCGTTTTTATATGGCGCGCCGAATTGCGCAACCATGTCGTGCCACTGCAGGAAGCACGTAAACTATGCGCAAACTGTGCGTGAATGCGTCGTGCCAGTGCGTGACCCTGATGGGCGCGCATTCGTGAACTATTCTTGAACTGGTCGTGAACTATGCGTGAACTAGTCATGAACTGTGCGGGAGCCTGCCACTTCGTGACTCCAGATTGGCACGCCTTGCCACGACAACACCGTGGCAAAAAGTCGTGCATAAACCTAGCTTAAGCAGGCCCAGCATGTTACAGATGATGTGAGCACACACAAAGGGAGAGCTGTTCAATGAAAGATGTCTCTGCAAACCTCCAGGAAGTCATGAGTGCAGTTCGGGTGATCTTCCAAACTCAGAGTCCCGAATGAGAAGGTGATGAGTAACCCCGGCTCCACGCTCACTGTCCAGTAGCAGTCTCGGTCCGGAGGGTAGTTCCCAGGGTAGCCGGGTGATTTAATGTTGCCGTAGGTGGCATTTAGTTCACCTCCACAAACTAAGATGAGAGAAAAGAAATGATGGAGAAGTTCATGAGGGTCACCAGCCACCGAAACTCCGACCATGTCAGCAGAGGATTCTCCGGTTTGTCCTTCCTCACCCAGGAAAAACAGTTCTTCCCAACAATCACTTACAATACAAACACCCATACCTGAACATTCCCACAGACGGCGTGTTTCAGGTCCCTCATCATTCTGACTCTTCCGGCACACGAAAACTGTGCTGGAAGAGTCTGATCCGAGGCCTGATCTGTTCAGTCTCGCTGCAGTCCATTACATCTTTCTGCCTTTCCATTCCTCAAGTTTTCCACACTGTGAATCATTTCGGTCCATCTCTCGTTCTTGATTAAAGATATTTCAGGAATTTCAAGGATTTGAGTTTTCAATTCAAACAACTGACACATTTCTCAAATATCAGATCAAGAAAAATTCCAACTGCAACAATTTTAGCAATTTCAGCATTTGAGTGAACAATCAAGAAAATAATGTGCATGTTAGTCACATCAGGAAAAAAATCAGAAAATTCATTCACCAGATTTCTGGAGTGTGGCGCTAATGCCAACAGAGGGTGATGGCCCCAAACTTTTACATCTGTAGTTTGAAAACCAGTGTGTGTGGTGTGTGTTGTCCTTCCTTCTGACTGTCAGAGATCTCAGTGACTCTTCACTTAAGTCTGAATCTTTGTTTCTGACAGGTCTTTTTCCAGGGAGAGCAAGAGAGTATGAGATTCCAGGACAACGTGGCCAGAGAGTTCAAGACAAACTGGCCAGAGGTCAGCAGAACTTGGGAGAACGTGGCCAGAGATTTCAGGAGAACATGGAGAGGAGTTGGGGAACACGGCTGGAGAGGTCAGGAGATCCTGAAGGTGATGCTCCCCTGGAAAGTCTGGCCTTCAGGCAAAATCGTAGACGTGTTGATGTACTTGTGGTGTGTGTGTGTGTGTGTGTGTGTGTGTGTGTGTGTGTGTGTGTGTGTGTGTGTGTGTGTGTGTGTGGCAGTTTGAATCCTGTGTGCTCACGACCCTCATGTCTTTTCTGTACATAAGCCTTTCTCTCCTCTTGTTTGCTGCCAGATCATCTCTGGCTGTCTCGTACAGACTCCTGCTGACGCTCAGGGTTCTCCACTTACCCTGCTCTCCTGGATGCCTCATCTTGGATTTATTGTGAGAAAAAAGCTCTTTCAACTCTGCCTGGGTCTGCTTTGGGTCTGCCACATTCCTGACAACGCTGAGCTACAAATTTAGAAATGATAAAATCTAAAAGTAACAAACTCAGCCGTGAGCAAAGGACGCTGAGTTCTGCATGGAAGAGGTCGTCAGTATTCACTTATATACCTGAACGAATTCTACACAATGTGTTACAAAACATGGCTTTGTTTTTGAAATGATCAAAGTAGTGTAGAAGAATCCACTTGCTGTTAAAATTTGAAATAATCAGTTATGTTGTTAATGGCAGCAGCTGAAAATGAGAAACCTACCTGGGTCAACAGACTCCCAGCTGACTGTAAAGCCTCCAGCACTCAAAACGTGATCAGAGCGGAACCAGAAGTACAGTGAATTGTGGGAACTGTGAAGCTCATCTGGCTTATCGTCTCCACAGTATTTTCCAATCATGAGAGCAGACGGACTGTCTCCATCGTGGATCTGAAGGAAGTCATAGTCACAGTTGGCACTGTGCTCCAGATCGAAAGAAGGAATGGTGATACGGATGATCTGAAAAAACAAACACACACACAGGCCCAAAGAAAGCATGAATCACTGAAATCAGAAGGAATCCAAACTGACATCCACACTGCTCCAAAAAACTAGAGGGAACACAGAAGTAACCACAAACTGTTGCTTCTTACATCAAATACTGAGACTGAAATCCAACTAATTCATGAAAAGATGAATGGATGACATGCCACATGCCTTCTTTCAATTCCTTCTATAAAAATATCAGTTCAGTTCAAATCACATCGAGTGGCGCTAACAAGACATTGACTAAAAGTGTTTTCCATCAGATCCCTGTGATCCTGAGCTGGCTCAAAGGTGGAGGATGACGGTGGCTGCTCCGTTCAGTCTTTCTGTGGTAGAGTCTGGACCCTGACCCTGATCCCTGCAGGACCAGCTGCTCCATCCGGCAGCCTCAGCCTGGAAGTGACTTCCTGTACCAGTCTGAAGCTCGTCTCGGGATGTGACTGACCTTGTTGGCCTGGACCCGGATCACCCAGGCACAGCTGATCTGGTGATCGTACTCATCATGACCGGGACTGTTGGGATAACTGAAGGAACCGGCAGGTCCAGTGAGCTCACCTCCACACACTGCAACACACACATTCACACTATCAGCTGGTGACACTGATCACACACACGAGTTAGTCAAATTTAAACTGTTAGCATTATTCTACAGTGATGTTTGTGACTGAGAGCAGTTTCACAAGGAAGACATTTAGACACTGAAATGGTTTAGATGTTTCTTTCAACATAAATAAATGTACTTCTGAAGTAAAAGAAAAAGTTTTACAATTTTACAATAGATGTGACCAATGTGAGGAACTATACAGCAACACTGATGAGTCTGTTCTCTGCAGACTCCTCCCTCGGGCCTGCTCCTTCAGCCCAGGCTCTCCTGGCTTTACCTTGCTGGGGGTTCTGGCAGAGTGGGCCCGTCCACTGGGCAGTGCATGTGCACGTGAATCCATTAATGGCGTCTGTACAGTTGCCTCCATGTTGACACGGGCTGCTCAGACATTCGTCGATGTTCTGGTCGCAGGTCGGTCCTTCCCAGCCGGGGTGACAGTTGCACATATATCCAGGATCTGCAGTGATGGCCTGTGGAAGAAGCACCACCATCACCGCACTTCATTCATTCCAAGAATGAACATTTTATTTGCAAAACGCGATTGTAGTCATTTCAGATAAAATACATCTTTGTTGGAGCCTTAAAGCCTGTGTGTCGTGGCCGCCTCCTCGGCCAGGACAGACAACAAGATGGCTTCCTCTGCTCTGTCTCCCTCCCCCTCTGTGTTCAGGTGGGTACAGAGGTGTTTGCGGTGCTGGAGTGGCGTTAATCCGCTTCTTGGTGTCACCTGAAAGGAGAGTCATCTGATTCGCTCCAGCTGTTCAGCACTCCATACAACCTCTCTGGTGACCACTGTGATGCCGGACCGTTGTTCTCTCAGTCAGTTTTAGTTTGATAACTTCATGTTGAGCTCCATCCCTGAACTCACCCTGAACACACCCTGAACACACCCTGAACACACCCTGAACACACCCTGAACTCACCCTGAACACACCCTGAACACACCCTCAACACACCCTGAACACACCCTGAACACACCCCGCTTCTCATCCGGCTTCTCTTCGTCTGCCACCGGCTCACCTGGCTGCTTCAGACACTCTGAGCCTCCAGAGAATCCCCTGCTCCATCCCCCACCAGCCGCCCTGCTCCACCCTGCTCCATCCCTCCACCAGCCGCCCTGCTCCACCCTGCTCCATCCCTCCACCTGCCCCCCGCCGTCTGGCGCTACAATGGGATTCAGTAGTTCGGACTAGGTACTCGGACTCGGATCCCGACTCGGCTCCCAGGACTGAACTCTGCACTGGGATTTCAGTTCAGCCTCAGACTGCTTTCTGGTGTGAGCCTCTGTCGCCCTTTAGCAGTGCGGTCCGGCCACGATGAGCAGCAGATCGCATTCCCAGCCGTTAGCTTCCTCACTCCAACAGGCTATAGCTAGCCAGGACGTGACACTGGGCCAGTAGGACTGGTTGCTCCAGAGCCTGGTGGAGAGCAATCAAGCCCTGCTCAATCAGGTCTCCCAGCCAACCAGCCAGCTTTCCAACCGAGCCTCCCAGCTGGTACGAGTTCCACCAGCTCCTGATCCCACTCCCCCGGCGGTTAATGCAAAATCCCTGCAGCTGCTTCAGGCCCAGAACCTTCAGTCCCTGTCCCTGAGAGGTATGTGGGTGATCTGGGTTCCTGTCAGTCCTTTTTAACTTGGAATCTTTAGTTTTTGAACTTCAGACTCTCATATTCATCTGACTGGGCCCGTCCTGACAGTCCAGCTGGGAATGGGGAGCAGCTGTGTGGGAGGACCAGCCCCGGTGTGTTAGTCTTACCAAGTCTTTCCTGAGGAGATGAGGGAGCATTCTGATCACCCTAAAGGGAAGGGATGCTGGGAACAGGCTCACCATTACCACCCAGGGTCCCCGCAGTGTGGCAGAGTTTGCTGTTGAGCTCCATATGTTAGCTGCATGGAGGGGCTGGAACGGCAAGGCACTCCACAGAGTTTATTGTGGACTTCAGAAACCTGTAAACAATGGGTTGGCAACCCGGGACCGTAGTCCTGACCTGGACCACCTCTGCTCTCTGGCAATCCGAGTGGATGGCCGACTCCATGAGCGACGGCAGGAACGCTCACTCCATTTGTCACTTCCCTCCCTCGTTCCGCCTGGACTGTGTGGTTTTACCCTGTGCTTTGGTTCTGCTGTTTCCTCTAATGGTGCGTTCACACCGGACGCGAGCAGCGCGGCGCGATCCGCCCCTGGTCGGCCGTGTGTGCATTGTGTGACCCAACAGCGGCTGCCGCTGAATTTGCGTCTCTGTCACCGGCGGTCTGCTTAATTGCTTGATAAAGCCCGACAACGGCGTGGTGGCGAGTCCAGGCGACGTGTCTGGATTCAGAATATTTTGCAGAGGCGTTCAGAGTACGGCGAGTTTCACCATTTACTCCAGGAGCTGCCCCAGGATGAAGGACGCTTTCAGCGGGACTTCCGTCTCTCCTGGTCCAGTTTGACGAGCTGCTGTCCCGCATCGGCGCTCTATTTCCCCGGGGACCCGGCCTCTCAGTAAACTCACTGTTTAACTAACCGCTCGCCGCTTCCTGGCCTGCAGTATGTAAATCGGCCGCCCTCGCCGCGCTATTCACGTCCGGCGTGAACGCACCATTAGGGCCTGTTTAGTAAGTGATGGATATGTTTTCCTCCTTTATTTTCAGTCTCATTTGCTTTCTGCTCTTGAGCCTCTGATCCACCCACTGTCACAGCTTCTTCTCATCTGATTGGCCCTAAATTAAATCTAGTATTTACAATTCAGGTAGTTTTCTCCTGTAACATTATTGTGATTATAAAAGACTAAATTTAAATTGATGCACTGATCCGAGCAGCAGTTCTCTCCCTCTCTTTAGTAGCTGCCGTGTGTTACACTACCTTCTAAAAACATATTCAAACTTGTCGTATGAGCGCATCAAAAAGGGCTCCAGTTATGCTGTCTTTTTAAAGGTTTGGTGCACTCGCTGAACTGTAGGTGAAACTACTCCAATTTGAACAAACTCAAATCCACTGCTCTGGACTGGAAACTCAGATTCCCGTCTCAGAGGTAATAAAGAAGGAATTCAGGGTGAGACAGTTTGTTGTGAACCGGGCCTGAGGACTGAGCCTGGGAGGGTTTCTAGGACTAACAGAGGGCTTCAGTAGCTGATGTTGAGCATTTGTTGCAAGCAGTGGCTTAGTGACCACTTTCTGAAACATGAAAAGTGTCCACACACCAGGCCTGTGGGACATCTCCCTCTCATGCTCATCAACGTCACAACGTCTCTTTTTATTCTACCCTGAACACACTCACCACACACTGGCCATGAACACAGGGGTTGCTGGTCTCACAGACGTCACTGGTCTGGGTGCAGCCACTCGGTCCATAACCATTACCAATGTAGCCTGGTGGGCAGGCACACACAGGGAGGCTGGAGCCTGCAGAATGAGTTCAGCATGACAGACATTAGGTCTTATAGAGTATTATTTGTCAAAAAAAAAAAAGCCTTTTCTCATATCGTCAATAATTGCAACAACATATTCTCTTAGAACTGAAAAACGTTTGAAAGTTTACGGATTGGGGACCATTGTCTTCATTATATTATCCATAAGTCATATTATACAAATTACAATGCACGGCAAAACACGGAGAGATTCCCAAACAAAATGAGATCCTGCTGACGTGTGCTGTACCTGGGCTGGAAGTGCAGGTCGCTGCTGGATAACAGCCTCCATTGTTGCTGTCGCAGATGTCAGCCTGAGTGCAGGTTTTCCCGTCTCCTTCATAGCCTGCACAGAAGTCAAGCAGAGCAGAACCACACACCTTTTACTGGAACTCACACAGCAACACTATAGTGGGAGTAATTATTTCTGTGTGAGCAGATGAACAGCAATGATTAGGGATGTCCCGATCAGGTTTTTTTGCCACAGAGTTCGAGTCCGAGTCCTATCATTTTGAGTATCTGCCGATTCCGAGTCCCGATCCGATTCTTTTCTAATACAGTAAAATATGTACATTATCTATAAAAAAAAACCCTAAAAAACTTATGAAAAGTTCTCCTTTATTAGTTTTTTTAAAGGTGCTGTAGGCAGGATTCCGCATCTCCGCCATCTTGCTTAGGGTTACCTCAGCAAGATGGCGGTTTGACCCATCTAAGATGGCGATTTGAAACCCAGCACAGCCAATCCTGCCTTGTTTTCTCTGACATCACGCCCTTACGCAAGTTAAGCCCCTCCCACGAGAACGTGCGACAAACGCCCCTCGACCAATCACGGTTAGAGCCTCAGGGGCTCTTCTGATTGGTCATAGATACCTGGAGCTGTGGAGATTCCTTTTCAGCTCAGAACAGAGACAGATGGAAACTCTGCGCCCTCGCGGTAGAGCAGTTATGCTACACTCCTAAAGGATTATCAATGGATACTCTAACATTTAATCCAAAGAAAACACAGAAAAATTAGCACTGACGAGCAAAATCCTGCCTACAGCAGCTTTAACATCAATTCACAACAACACTTAGAACAGTGCATTTCTGTGACTAAAAATAACAATCAGAAAATAAATTGATTTTTTTCTGTAATTACATCTTTCTGTAGCACGGAAAACCTAAATACATCTCATTTAAAGGTGCTGTAGGCAGGATTTTGCTAGTCAATGCTAATTTTTCTGTGTTTTCTTTGGATTAAATGTTAGAGTATCCATTGATAATCCTTTAGGAGTGTAGCATATCTGCACCACCGCGAGGGCGCAGCGTTTCCATCTGTCTCTGTTCTGAGCTGAAAAGGAATCTCACAGACATTGGATTGGGACATCCTCAGCAATGATAGAGGAATCGGGTGCTTGCAACAATTTTATCGCTCTTTTCCCACAAACTGATCACTTCCTAAAATTCACTCCACTCTCATTTGTATACACGGAGAACATTTTGACGGACTGATCCCCTGTCATGAAGGAGAGAGGAGCAGCTGACAGATTCATGTCCGATTCTCCTCTCTGCACACAGCAGCAACAAGCAACATTCATTTTGAGCGTTTCCTGTTTTTAGTGGATCATTGGTGTAAAGGCGTCTGAGAACCAGTCCAGGCAGAATCAGATCAGTCTGCGGAAGAAGGCAGAAGGAGGCGGACGACAGTAAACCTGTCCAGAAAAAGGAAGAACACTTTTCCACCTCTTCTTGAGCACTGTCAATAACATTCACCCTCCAAAGGAGGCGGCTGCCATGCGAGGAGCTCAGTCCCTGCACTGGGAGCTGCTTCGGTTCAGTGTGTTGCTCATGGACACTTCGGCAGACAGGAAATTGAGCCTGCAATCTTTCAATGGAGAGGCGAGTGCTCTGCCAAACGAGCCACAGGCGCTCAGAGGTATGACAGGAAAATGAAGAAATGAAGCTGTTAAAGGTTAAAATACACACAGTTTCAGTTAGAGCAGACTTCTAGAATGAGACACCCTGCTCAGCAGAGACTGGCTGAATGTAGGGACCAGGAAACCAGGCTCTGCTGGTTTCTCCTGGTCTTTGATGAACCTGTGAAGAGAATCACACGCAGACGAGCACCTGGAGTGAAGAGGAACCCACAGTTCACCCTGCTGATTGACCCGGGTGAGAAGAGGAGGAGACCAAGATGAAAGATCAATGGAGACAGTGGCATCATGAAGGAGGGACCCTGAGAGAAGCTGGACCTGGGACCGAGGAGGACTGAGAGCAGACTGGAGTGAGGAAGAAGAGACTGGAGACATGATGGACTGAAGGAGCAGCGCTCAGTCTCAGCTGAGGAGGGGACAACTGACTGGGCTGGAGACAGAATGATAGAGGAGCTGGACAGGAGACAGACTGAGGACGATGGAGGAGCTGGACAGGAGACAGACTGAGGACGATGGAGGAGCTGGACAGGAGACAGACTGAGGACGATGGAGGAGCTGGACAGGAGACAGACTGAGGACGATGGAGGAGCTGGACACGAGACAGACTGAGGACGATGGAGGAGCTGGACAGGAGACAGACTGAGGACAATGGGAGAGCTGGACAGGAGACAGACTGAGGACGATGGAGGAGCTGGACAGGAGACAGACTGAGGACAATGGGAGAGCTGGACAGGAGACAGACTGAGGACGATGGAGGAGCTGGACAGGAGACAGACTGAGGACGATGGAGGAGCTGGACAGGAGACAGACTGAGGACGATGGAGGAGCTGGACAGGAGACAGACTGAGGACGATGGGAGAGCTGGACAGGAGACAGACTGAGGACGATGGGAGAGCTGGACACGAGACAGACTGAGGACGATGGAGGAGCTGGACAGGAGACAGACTGAGGACGATGGAGGAGCTGGACAGGAGACAGACTGAGGACGATGGAGGAGCTGGACAGGAGACAGACTGAGGACGATGGAGGAGCTGGACAGGAGACAGACTGAGGACGATGGAGGAGCTGGACAGGAGACAGACTGAGGACTCTGGTGAAACCATTTCATCTGTTATTGTTTCATGCTGAATAAATGTGATGATGAACGTTGCTCTGCTGCTGTCTCTCTCCCAACATTAAGAATGATAGAAGGAAATTCAGGATAGAGAGAAAGACGTCTTACCAAGCCTTTATGAAAACAGAATGGAATACCAGAACTAGACGAGCCTGAAAAGAGTCCACCGTTGTAATGAAGCCGAGCTAAAGCAGCTCGGCGAAGACTTTGAGATGAACGGTTCTTCACACTGTTCATGAGCAGACCCATCAAGTCGTACCTGGAGGACATGAGCCACAGTGGAAAGAGCCCATGGTGTTCAGACACTGGACCATCGGTGTAGTGGAGCAGCCGCCGTTGTTGGTGGAACACTCGTTGACATCCTGGCAGCTGTAGCCATCACCCTGCCAGCCTGGGAACACCGGGAGAAACACTGCTCACACCATGGAAACATCCTGATTTAAACTCTCACTTTGATTCACATCAGCATGGCTTTAGCTGACTGAATCCTCTGTGACTTTTTTTAAAAGCGACGTTGGTGTTCTCAGGAGTCTGAGACAAGTCTGAGAGGATTGGCCATGGATTCTTTACTGAATATGATAGTACCAGTTGACATCACTGAGCAAATACTGAACTTTTTTTTTCTATTTTCTGAGACACAGCCAAAGAGCGAGCATAAAGTGTAGGACTTCCACCTCACACACAGCCTGATATCTTCTAAGACCCATTCATTAGCAGATGTGCTGCATCTACTCTATTTAAAACCCCACTCCAATCCCTGCTGCAGCTATTCTACAGCATTCTCAGGAGGGTTCAAATGGTGAAGATAAAGTTTTTAGCCAAAATCAATAAACTTGTGCCATTTTCCAGGCTCTGTATCTGCAAAACACCAGAGCTCATTAGCAATTCGCCTCTGGGCTGTGGGCGGAGTCAGTGCTGCTCCGCCCATTCCCACTCACCACAGGCAGTGCCGTTACTTCATGAGTGTCAAGGCTGTGGGTGGACAGTCCCACAGTGTCCAGACTGAAGGCGTTATGCTGCTTCTTCTCCGCTCAGTCACTAGTGCACACTGACACGACTGGCTGCTAGCTGCAGCGCAGCCGCAGTGTCTGCTGGCCAGACTGTGGCTGCTAACAAGCCTTGTTGCTGTGGCTGTGGCCATGGGCGTGGCCCTGGCCCTGGCCGTAGCCCTGGCTGTGGCCGTGGCCGTAGCCCTGGCTGTGGCCGTGGCCGTAGCCCTGGCCGTAGCCCTGGCCGTGGCTGAGGCCGTGGCCGTGGCTGAGGCCGTGGCCGTGGCCGAGGCCGTAGGCCTGGCCGTGGCTGAGGCCGTGGCCGTGGCTGAGGCCGTGGCCGTGGCCGTGGCTGCACCGGCACAGCCACAAGCCGGGGCTTCTCTCCACGGACCTCCAAACAGAGCTGTGACACTACGCCCTCTGCTGCTTCAGCAGACAAAGCATCTGTTGGAGTGGGCGAAGCGGAGTGGGCGGGGCTCAGCTCGTGGCGCCCAGTGATGTAACAAGTCCAGTCTTTTTGATTCTGGATTTTGTGGTTGGATTGTTGTTCACAGCGATTTTAATGCAGAACTACTCAAAATGCAGTTTTGAGCATAGTTTTCTCAACACATGTCCTGTAGGAAAATGCTACCAACACGTGAACAACATGAAAAACATGATCTTCATTGGAGCGGGTCTTTAAAGATTGAATTGTATTGAAAGAACTCCAAATTCACTGAAGCCTGGTCGATGCGTCCCATGTCCGCCGGTGTGGCGCGTTGTGCATGCTAACTTTGAAAAGTGACTGTCTGAAGCCATCAGGCTGTAGCTCCGCCTACAAAGACTTCCAGTGAGACGCTGGTGGACGGAGACAGCAGACTCTGGCAGAGGGTAGAGAAGGCCTGCAGACTGAAGTGAAAGTATCGAATCGCTCGGGCGCCGCCCCCGTGATTCAGAATCAGAAATAAAGGCTTAATAAACTCTACTAAGTACTAAATGAAAATAGATAATGTATGTGCTTCATTTTATATCATTAATCTGTCATAAAAGAGCCATGAAACACCCTGGAGTGGCGGAAAAGCTCCCTGAGGATGCGAAGACCAGTGTGCATGCATGGAACGTGCACCATGTTAGCCCAAAATGTAGCATGAGAGGCGCCTTCGGAAAACAGGATCCAGGCTCAGCTGGCACAGCAGTGTCAGCAGGGATGTGCTGCAGTGACAGTGAGTGGCGGTCTGCTGGTCCGGTCCTGAGCCCGGGGCCTCTTTCATCCAGAGACTGCACTGACGGCTGTTCGTGACGGAGTCTTACCGGCTGGACAGCTTCCACAGTGGAAAGAGCCCTGGGTGTTGTAGCAGGAGACCATGGGGTTGGTGGAACAAGGCTTGTTGGGGAGGTTACACTCATTCACGTCAGCTGCACAGGCGGGGCTGTCCTCCGCCGCCTCCCAGCCACTCTCACAGATACACCGGTACTTCGGCTGTGGAGTCCAGAGAGGCACTGTGAGGAAAGCTGTGAGACTCCAGCAGACACCTGTCCATCTGTCCGTCAGTCTGTCAGTCCATCCATCCATCCATCCATCCATCCATCCATCCATCATCCATCTATTTGTGAGATGAACGACTGAAAACAGATCAACTGAATCTTCCAACTCTTCCTATTGGCTCCGCCTGACTCTTCATTGATTCCTCCACGTTGCTCTTTCTGCTCACTCCTTTAACTTTCTACCAACTCATTCAGTTTACTCCTTCTTGACACCGACTGACTCCTTCTACTGACTCCTCCTTTCTTTGACTCCTTCTCCTGATCACCTGGCTCCTGACTCCCAGGCTCAGTTTTCTTCTAGTTACTCCTTCTGCTGCGTCTTGATGACTCCTTCCATTGAACCTGACTCGACCTATGGACTCCTGTCACTGACTTACTCCTTTTATCGTCTCCTTCTACCGTGTCCTGCTTCGAGCCCAATATGCTTCTTGATTTGTCAGGTTTCCATCATCAGATATACCAAACAACAAACAAGAATCATCACGAGAGACAAAAACAGTTTGATTTTCACAGCTACATTAGGCGTCTGTGTCCTGGAGCAGCCTGACAGTCGTCCCACAGCCGAGGGTAAAACATGTATTCCTGAAGCGTTCCAGGTGGATGAGTACCTGTCCTGCAACCACACGATCTGCATCGATACATATGCCGTGAGCACACAAGTCCTGCTCTGCATTCCTGCAGTCATCATAGCGGTCAGTGCAGAGGCTCCCGGACCACTCTGGAGAACAGGTACAACTGCAGACAAAACAGGGAGCAAAAGACAGAATGAACAGGCGCTCCGGTGGTCCCACTGCCATCGCGGTGTACAGGTCCAACTGCAATCAATGCAACTTCTCCATTCTAACGGTTGACAGCTTGGTGGCCCGGGGTCTGAACTCACATGAAGGATCCGGGGGTGTTGGTGCAGGACGCTCCGTTCTGACAGCCCTGCAGCGTCCCAGCATGCACCTCACACTCATTCACATCTGATGCACAGTTTGGGCCCTGCACACACACACGTGCACACGCACGCACGCACGCACGCACGCACACACACACACACACACACACACACACACACACACACACACACACACACACACACACACACACGCACACAGACACACACACACGCACAGACACACACACACACACACGCACACAGACACACACACACACAGACACACACACACACACACACACACACACAGGCACACAGACACACACACACACAGAAAAACATGAAAGAAAATGCTTCAGTCCAGCTGAGTGACACAGTTATACCTGCACTGTTAAAATGTTAGAATGAGTCTCTACCTCCACGACCATTCAAGTCCTGAATCATCAAAAACAAGAAAAGCTGATTGGAAAAACGACTCAAATGTTTGCTAACCAAAGGCACACTGACATTCAAAAACATTTTGCACAGAGGATGTTTTGTAACACATACTTACATTGATGTAACTGTTAAAATGCACTGAAAAGGACCGTCTCTGTGACACTCCCTTTTAATCTGCAATAATCAATCATTTCAATTTCTTTTTAAGTGTGATTTTAACTTACTGTTTGTTTTTCTTTCAGTTTCCCTCCCTTCTACCTGCACCTTGTAGCGGTTTGGGTAAAACAGTGTGAACTATGCACCGTTCTCCGTCCTTTCTGACAAACACTCGAACATTTGACGTTTACGATGTTGGAGATGATCTTTATTATTATTATTATTATTAATTTTATTATTATTATTATTATTATTATTTCTTTCCTGTTCTCTATGTGCAGCTTGTGGGCAGAATGAGACCTGGGACATGTCGGAGGTAGAGGTCTGTTCTGAATGGTGATGATCATAAAGTGCCGCATGCTACTAAAAAGGCATATATATTCTGTTGTTGAATATGCTCACAGTGCTACTGCTGTTTGTTTTTCTGTTTGCAACTTGTGGTGGTGCTGCAGTGGCCTGAAACTCTGAATTTTCTTTACGTAAGCTCCTCATCCAGTTAGGGACTCATCAGGAAGGTTAATCTGCTTTTCTTTCTACGTGACACCTTCCTCACTCCGTTTCGATGGTACTAGGGATGCACATTTTCTATTTTTTTTATGACCGATAACCGACGCCCTTTAACTGGATTTATTAATAACCATTAACCAATAAGATTTAAGGCCCGTCCATGCTTCACATGTCCGCGTGGGTGTGCGTTGTGCATGCGTGACGTAAAAATGGTCATGAATTCCTGTCCACTAGGGTCAAAATTACACATATATATACCAGGACAAAGCGAGGGTGACGTATAATAAACAAAACAAAATGAGAGACAATGACCATCCAGAGAGAAGAGTGACCGTAACAATTAGTACCAGGGAGGTCAGCGCAGTGATGGACTGTGGCCTCCACTGCTGTTTAAAAGTCTGATGGCGGTGGGTACAAAGGAGCGCCTGAAGCGCTCAGTTCTGCTTCTGGGTGGGAGGATGCGCTGGCTGAATGAGCTGCTCATGTCCCACAGCTCGTCATGCAGAGGGTTGGAGGGGTTGTCCATGATCGCCCTGATTTTGTCCCTAATCCTCCTCTCTGCCACGGTCTCCAGAGTACGCTGTGAAATATTAATGCAAAATGACCAGATTGAGTTGTTTATGAGAAGATTGCTAAGACGGAACTACTTACTAAACATGGCGTCTGGGCGTAGTGATTTCAAAAGAAAAAGTAGTTCCCAGTATTCACCTCAGTGTCGTAACACTACAATATTATTTGTTGGTGTTCCACAGCGTAGTGAATGTGTGGATTATAACGTGTCCACCAAAGTGTTTTGGGGTTGTTGGATTGTGTATTTGATGAGTTTGACGAGGGGGAACAAAAATACCATCCACTTCCATTGTGTCCGTCCTGAAAACCTTCCCCGACTCGCCTCTGAATAAACAACAGCTCGCCCTCACAGAAACAGTAAGTATGCTGTTCAAATGACTAAGGAACTGCGCTAAATGGGCCAATTTGCCAAAATGTTGAAGTATCGCTTTAAGCCTGTTGACCTCACCAGTCTTGATGGCCCCCACCAGCACACCACAGCAAAGAGGAGTGCGCTGGCCACCACAGACTGGTAGAAGGTCTTCAGGAGCCTGCTGCAGACGCCAAACGACCTGAGTCTCCTCAGGAAGAACAGCCTGCTCTGTCCCTTCCTGAAGAGGGCATCTGTGTTGTGGGACCAGTCCAGTTTATTGTTAATGTGGACCCCAAGGTATTGATATGAGTCCACCCTCTCCATTTCCTCCCCCTGGATGATGATGGGGACAGGGGACCTCCTGCTCCTCCGGTAGTCGGGGTGCAGTCGCATCTCCAGCAGCTTCTCCCCCAGGTAGCTGTAGTCATTGAGAGTGCTGGGGCGTCCTTTCTTAGGTACCGGGATAATGCAGGAGGTCTTCCACAGGTTGGGCACCTTCATCAACCTCAGGGAGAGGTTAAAGAGGTGCTGAAAGACTCCAGCAAGCTGTCCGGCACAAGCCCTGAGGACCCTGGGGCCGATGTTGTCCGGCCCACTGGCTTTGTTAATGCACAGTTTGGAGAGCTCCCTCTGTACCTGGCTGGACTTGAGTGTGAGGCAGGGAGAGAGGGAGGGGGGAGGTGTCTGGGTGAGTTCAGTTTCCAAGGTGAGTGGGTGGAGGGGTGGGGGTGAACTGCCTCTTGGAGCAGCTTGACAGCTGAGGGGGTGGGGGGGGGGGGGGGGGGGGTGAAGATGAGTCCATGATGGGAGAAAGGGCAAGGTCTCCAGTCGAGGTGTGAGTGGGCGTTGGGGTGGAGTGCAAAGACCCAGATCCACTCTCTGAGCTCACAGAGGTGCGGTTAGTGTTGAATCTATTGAAAAATAGATTCAGTTCAGAAGCAAACTCTGGGTCTCCTTGGGTTCTGTGTGCAGGTTTGTTGAAGCCTGTCATCTGCTTCATGCCACTCCACAGCTCTCTGGAGTTCTCATCTTGGCTTCAATCTTCTCCCTGTAGATGTTCTTGGCCTCTCTCAGTTTCCGTCTAAGTTCTTTCTGAACAGCCCTCAGTTCATCCCAGGCCTTAGCCATGAAGACCCTCTTCTTCCTGTTAAGGAGGCCTTTCAAGTCCTCATTGATCCATGGCTTGTTGTTTGAGAAGCAGCGGATCTTTTCGGTCTGGACAATGTTGTCTTCACAGAAGCGGATGTAGTCTGTGATACAGTGAGAGAGGCCTTCAATGTCCTCACCATGTCCTCTTTAAAAAGGTCCCAGTCTGTGACATTGAAGCACTCCTGCAGCGCCTCCTCTGTGTCCTCAGACCAAACCTTTAATCTTGATGGTGGCTGCCTGCTGTTCCACCAGCGGCCTGTAGGTGATGCCAAGGTGAATCAGGTTGTGGTCAGATACCCCCAGAGGAGGGAGAGAAGAAGAGCTGTATGCTCCCTTCACATTAGCATACAGGAGGTCCAGGATCTTATTCCCTCTCGTAGCACAGTCCACGTATGGTGTGAAGGTTGTCAGGACAGGAGAGAGAGAGTCGTGATTGAAGTCCCCACTGATCAGAATGAAGGCGCTGGGGTGTCGGGTTTGGAGTCCCGAGATCGCAGCGTGGATGACATCCCAGGCGCCGGACGCTGCAGCTGACGGCGGAACGTAAACAGCCACAGCGATGGTATGTGAAAACTCCCGCGGTAAGTAATACGGACGTAATCCCACCGCTAAAAGTTCCACATCAGGGGTGCAGATGGTCTCCTTCACAGTCACATGTCCGGGACAACACCACTTAGAGTTCACGTATACCGCAAGACCCCCTCCCCTCTTCTTACCGCTCTGTGACCCCCGGTCCGCTCTGGCCAGCGTGAAGCCAGTCAGGTCGACCACACTGTCTGGCGTTGTCCCCTGCAGCCATGTCTCTGTGAGGATGAGCAGGCTGCTCTCCCTGTAGATCCTCTGACTGTTCACTAACGCCGCCAGCTCGTCAGGTTTGTTGGCGTTCCTCACGTTCCCCATAATAATCGATGGGAGAAAAGGTTTAAATCTCCTGTCCCTCTTGATCCTCTCTCTGATTTTGGAGCCGGCTTTCTTCCCTCTGTGGGTAGCCCTCCAGATCTCCTCAGGTATGCGTGCAGAGGGGCAACCGGCTCCATTACGGTGCTGCAGGAGTTCCTTGCGTGTGTACGTGAGCATTGAAAACAAAGAGAAGCTACGCTATGATAAGCGAAACTTCACCAGAAGTAACACAACTAAAACGTTGTGGAATTAGGGTCAGCTGAGTCCAAAAATAAATTAAGATAATGAACTATAAAAGGGCAAAAAATACACCAAAACACGAAAGTTGTGTAGGAGCTGCTGCAACAGGCTGCCGTCTGCCAGCGCCCGGAAGAAGTAGTACTGCAAAATGTCTCTTTGGTCATGACGGTAAAAGGGACGGCAGACGGAGCTCCAGCCTGATGGCTCCACACAAAGACACCCAGAGAGTGAAAAACTCGTGAACAGAGAGGGCAGACTCTGTCTGGAGGGAGGAGAAGGTCTGCCGACAGAAGTGAAAGTATTTAATTGCTCGGGCGATTAAATTTTAATACTAAATGATAATGTACTGACAACGTATGTGCTTAATTTAATAGGTAAGTCAGCTCCAATCTGCTGCAGCGTGAAGCAGCGTCTCTGTATCTGATGTCTGTGGTGACAACAGGCCGGATGAGGAGCAGAGAGGAACCAGGAGGCTGAGCCGTTCTGTTCTTCCTGAAGGTCCAGGTGATTCTCTTCTGTTACTGACCGGCAGGACCTGCTGCTCCCGGAGTCTGTTACTGATGCATGAGATCAATCAGTCTGTGGTGAAAAATGTTTATAAAAACTGGAAATGTAGCTGGTTGATTATTACTAAATGATGCTCATTCAGGTCAAAATGTCCTTCAGCCTGTTTTCTGAGCCTGCAGAATGTTTGAGGCTCTGTGGAGATTGTGCTGGACAGGATTGGATTTTGATCTGGACTCTGGTAACAACAGTAAACATGCGTTAACATAAAGCCAGTATATTTGTCCACTCCCATGTCGATGAGAGGATTAAGAACTTGAACATTTTCCATTTAAAGCTCGTGTCCAGAGTTGCCGTTTGTTTCCAGTGTATGTATCATTTTTCAACAGAGCTTAAATGTGTCAGTCTGGTTCGATACTACAACATAATATTAGCATAAAGCAATATAAAAATGTATTTATGAGTCCCGCCTTCGTCTCATAGACCCCCATGTTATCCGAAAAAGCGCCGGTCAGCTTCAGCCAATAGATTTCAGGCTTCCGCCTTGTCGTGTTGTCAATCAAAGTGTGGAGCAGCCAGAGAGCACGGCCGCTCGCCCAGCAGAGGAGAGTTAGCTCTGCAGCAGATATATCCACTGTCTGCTGAACATCCACCGTAAACAGCTCAACATGGAGGATGCTGTAGGACTCAGAGGCTCTCATTTTCACCCGACGGATAGTAGCGTGCACAATTAAAGGGGCGTGGCTTGGTCGCTCATGAAAGCAGAGGGAGGGGAACCTGGAGACGTTGGATTAAAAAAAAACCTCTCTCTTTCAAAACTCTGAACACGAGCTTTAATGTACATTTAGAGTAGATAAAAAAATGTGCGATTCTGGGTTCGATTTTAAAGTTTTGCTTTTTGGTGGAGGTCTGCGCCCTCTGAGTGCTTTTCTCATTGAACTATAGGTTTTGGGGTATTAGAAGATAAACAGCTAAAATGTAACATCAGTTTAAGGGCATGGTGATTAAGGCTTCATTTCACCTGACGACACCGGCCTGTGTGTGTTCGGTTGATATGGGTCCTGTGTGGAAGCCACTTCTGAAAAAGCAGGTGTGTTTTTCCTCTGGAGGAACACTTCAGACAGACGGAGGTGTCATGACCTCTGAACAAAGACACTCACGGCCCAGCTGTGTGGACAGATGCAGTGGTACGAGTTGAGTGTGTTGAGACAGGTTCCTCCGTTCTGACATGGGTTACTGCTGCAGGACACCTTCTGGACCGTCTGTTCACAACACACACACACACACACACACACACACACACACACACACCATCAGTTCTGCTCTGTGAGCCATGACAGCCGACCAAACTCCGACGTCTCACCGATTCCAGAGTGGCCACTTTGCTCTCCAGAGTCGACACCTGCAAGAAGACGCACCAGGTATTATTGATTTTCAATGAAAGTAAAGACTCTGAAGACTTTAATTCTCTGCTGCGTCCAATGAGAAGAAAATCAAAAGAAGTACATAAAGAATAAGACAGAGTGAGGAAAGTAACATGGATAGAAAGCTGGTTTTAAAGACACATGCTGTGGTACCTTGGCTTCCAGCTGCTGTAGCTTGGTGGTGATTTCAGGGGGGACGGCTCCTCCATGCGTTTTAATGTGATCAATGTCGTCTTTGTTGGTTTTGATCTGAAACAGACATTCGTTTCAGAATCAGCAGAGAACTTTGCTGACTCAGTGCAGTTCCTCATCATTTCCGTCTTTTCTAACGGGAGTGTTTGTCCATCAGTGTCTGTTGTTCTTTACGTCCACTGCTTTGTTTTCAGTATAAAACACCCTGCATGTTTAGAAGATCATCATCATCTGAACCAAATATGTATTATTATGAGTGAAGTTTCACTTGTCACCAATTCAATTCAATTCAACTTTATTTATAAAGCACCAATTACAACACAGTCATTCCCAGACACTTTTACAGAGCAGACCCAACAGATCCACATGAACAAGCATAAGCGACTTAGGAGTAGAACCCTGCAGAACCAGGCTCAGAGGAGGAGAACCCTGCAGAACTAGGCTCAGAGGAGAACCCTGCAGAACCAGGCTCAGAGGAGGAGAACCCTGCAGAACCAGGCTCAGAGGAGAACCCTGCAGAACCAGGCTCAGAGGAGAACCCTGCAGAACCAGGCTCAGAGGAGGAGAACCCTGCAGAACCAGGCCCAGAGGAGAACCCTGCAGAACCAGGCTCAGAGGAGAACCCTGCAGAACCAGGCTCAGAGGAGGAGAACCCTGCAGAACCAGGCTCAGAGGAGAATCCTGCAGAACCAGGCTCAGAGGAGGAGAACCCTGCAGAACCAGGCTCAGAGGAGAACCCTGCAGAACCAGGCTCAGAGTAGAACCCCGCAGAACCAGGCTCAGAGGAGAAACCTGCAGAACCAGGCTCAGAGGAGGAGAACCCTGCAGAACCAGGCTCAGAGGAGAAACCTGCAGAACCAGGCTCAGAGTAGAACCCTGCAGAACCAGGCTCAGAGGAGGAGAACCCTGCAGAACCAGGCTCAGAGGAGAATCCTGCAGAACCAGGCTCAGAGGAGGAGAACCCTGCAGAACCAGGCTCAGAGGAGAACCCTGCAGAACCAGGCTCAGAGGAGAACCCTGCAGAACCAGGCTCAGAGGAGGAGAACCCTGCAGAACCAGGCTCAGAGGAGAATCCTGCAGAACCAGGCTCAGAGGAGGAGAACCCTGCAGAACCAGGCTCAGAGGAGAACCCTGCAGAACCAGGCTCAGAGTAGAACCCCGCAGAACCAGGCTCAGAGGAGAAACCTGCAGAACCAGGCTCAGAGGAGGAGAACCCTGCAGAACCAGGCTCAGAGGAGAAACCTGCAGAACCAGGCTCAGAGGAGGAGAACCCTGCAGAACCAGGCTCAGAGGAGGAGAACCCTGCAGAACCAGGCTCAGAGGAGAATCCTGCAGAACCAGGCTCAGAGGAGGAGAACCCTGCAGAACCAGGCTCAGAGGAGAACCCTGTAGAACCAGGCTCAGAGGAGAAACCTGCAGAACCAGGCTAAGAGGAGGAGAACCCTGTAGAACCAGGCTCAGAGGAGGAGAACCCTGCAGAACCAGGCTCAGAGGAGGAGAACCCTGCAGAACCAGGCTCAGAGGAGAACCCTGCAGAACCAGGCTCAGAGGAGGAGAACCCTGCAGAACCAGGCTCAGAGGAGAACCCTGTAGAACCAGGCTCAGAGGAGAAACCTGCAGAACCAGGCTCAGAGGAGGAGAACCCTGTAGAACCAGGCTCAGAGGAGGAGAACCCTGCAGAACCAGGCTCAGAGGAGGAGAACCCTGCAGAACCAGGCTCAGAGGAGAACCCTGCAGAACCAGGCTCAGAGGAGAACCCTGCAGAACCAGGCTCAGAGGAGGAGAAACCTGCAGAACCAGGCTCAGAGGAGGAGAACCCTGCAGAACCAGGCTCAGAGTAGAACCCCGCAGAACCAGGCTCAGAGGAGAAACCTGCAGAACCAGGCTCAGAGGAGGAGAACCCTGCAGAACCAGGCTCAGAGGAGAAACCTGCAGAACCAGGCTCAGAGGAGGAGAACCCTGCAGAACCAGGCTCAGAGGAGGAGAACCCTGCAGAACCAGGCTCAGAGCAGAACCCTGCAGAACCAGGCTCAGAGGAGAAACCTGCAGAACCAGGCTCAGAGGAGAACCCTGCAGAACCAGGCTCAGAGGAGAAACCTGCAGAACCAGGCTCAGAGGAGGAGAACCCTGCAGAACCAGGCTCAGAGGAGGAGAACCCTGCAGAACCAGGCTCAGAGTAGAACCCTGCAGAACCAGGCTCAGAGTTGGAAGCTTTCTGCTATTCCGGTTGGGGTGAGGGGACAGAGAAAGGAGATTGGACAGACAATTTCTTGTCTCTGCAGACATTTCATGTATAAACAGAGAGAACATAGGCTGCAAGAGGAACAATCATCAATGACATGTAGTACTAGTTTGTTAAGGATCCTTTTAACTTTACCAGGTCTTTACTGGAAGAAGCAAAATCTGGGGACCTCATTAGTCCCAAGGAGGAAGTGGAGGCCTACCTCAAGGAGACGTACAGTGATCCAAACAGCAACCTCTCACTGGAGGAGAATATCAACATCGGCCTGGCACAACCTCCTAACACCATGTTCAACACCACTGAACCAACCTGGAAGGAAATCCAGGTGGTGGTTAAAAAGGTGCGTGCTGCCTCAGCCCCAGGTCCAAGTGGCCTTCCTTACAAGGTGTATAAGAGGTGTCCAAAGCTTCTTCGGCACCTGTGGAAGCTGCTCAAGAGGATCTGGAAGAAAGGTGCTGTTCCGACCTTCTGGCAGAAAGCAGAAGGTTGCTTCGTCCCCAAAGAGGAGGCTTCAGCGAGCATCAGCCAATTTAGAACTATTTCCTTACTCAGCACTCAGCACAATGCAAAATCTTCTTCTCAGTGGTGGCAAAGAGAATGTCCGCATACATGATCAAAAATGGATATGTGAACACCTCTGTTCAAAAGGGGGGTATGCTAGGTTTCTCTGGATGCCTGGAACACACTGAAGTCCTGAGTCAGATGATTCGAGAGGCCCGTAGGAACAAAGGGGACTTGACTGTTGTCTGGCTGGATCTAGCAAACGCCTTTGGGACCATCCCCCACGATCTAATCCGGACAGCTCTAACACACTACCACATCCCAGACCACATCAGGTGTATGGTCAACACTTATTTGAATGGAATCAAGCTTCGTTTTAAGACAAAGGTCTACATCACACAGTGGCAGCATCTTGGAAGAGGGATTGTTACAGGATGCACTGTGTCCCCCATCTTGTTTGTGATGGGCATGAATTTTCTGATTCAGGCAGGAGAAAAGGAAACCAGGGGACCCTTGATGGACTCAGGGATCCCGCAACCGCCTATCAGAGGTTACATGGATGACCTCACGATTACAACTGCATCCCATGGGTCTTGTCAAAGCTTGAAGAGATGGCCACATGGGCACGAATGACATTCAAGCCGAAGAAATCAAGGTGCTTGATAATCAGAAAGGGTAACATTTCCTTCAAATATAGCCTTTCCATCCAAGGTGAGACCATTCCCTCCATCAAGAACAATCCCATCAAGTATCTTGGCAAATGGTATGATGAATCTTTAACGGACCATAACAATGTTTGCACCACTGAGAAGCAAGTGTCGACCTGGCTGGAGAAGATCGAGAAAGCATGTCTTCCAGGGAAGTTCAAAGCGTGGCTATATCAACATGGCCTGCTTCCCAGACTGATGTGGCTACTGACTGTTTACGAGATCCCACTTTCAGGAGTGGAGCGTAAAATCAACTCACATCTCAGAAAATGGCTGGGAATTTCACCTAGCTTCACGTCAGTAGGCCTGTACATCAGATCCGGACAACTACAACTGCCCCTCTCTTCTCTGGTTGAGGAATTTCAAGTAGCTAAATGCAGGGTGGCACTGACTTTCAGAGACTCAAAGGACAACAGTGTCAGTGAGGTCGGGACAACAAGGTTGGGACGAAAGTGGGCAGCCTCTGCCTCTCTGGCCCAGGCTGAGCGGAGCCTCAGGCTCAAGGATATCGTTGGATGACCCTGCATAGGGCGCCAAGGCTTAGGAATGACCCATTTTCAAACCTGGGGATCAGCTAACGCTACAGAAAGAAGAGTCATGCTCCAGGCAGAAGTAAGAAACCTAGCAGAGGAGCAAAGGAAGGCTAGAATGGTGAAGCTAGGATTGCAGGGAGCCTGGAGAAAGTGGGACCTCCCTAAAAGTAAAGTGACCTGGAGCGACCTCTGGAGGCCAGAGCCCTACCGCATTTCCTTTCTGCTAAGGTCTGCCTATGACACCCTTCCATCTCCAGTGAACCTTCATAGATTGGGCTTGAAGGATGATCCATCGTGCAAGCTCTGCGGGCAGAGAGGAACCATGGCGCACATCTTGACAGGGTGCACGACAGCACGAGCCCAGGGCAGATACAGATGGCACCATGACAAAGTCCTGGCCATGCTCGCTGACATCTTAGAGCAGGAAAGAACCAGGAAATGTCCATGTAAGATCAAGCCATTCCCTGGAATAGAATTCGTCAAGGAGGGAACGAAGCTTCCCGGGCCCAGAAAACCAAGGGCAGGCATCCTGCAGACAGCCCAAGCATGGGAGCTCAGAGTCGCCCTGAAGAGAAGGCGTCAGTTTCCGGATTTTGTCCACACAACCCTCAGGCCTGATGCAGTACTTTTCTCCACTGTAGGAAAGAAGATCGTCCTATTGGAGCTTACTGTCCCTTGGGAGGAGGGGTGTGAAGAGGCATTTGAAAGAAAGTCTGATCACTAAAGTGACTTGGTGCAGGATTGCAAAGACAAAGGCTGGCAGACGTGGCTTTACACTGTTGAGGTGGGCTGCAGAGGTTTCCCTGCCCAGTCTGTCTGGAAGTTGCTGACTGCTGTGGGAATGATAGGAATTGAGAAAGAAAGCGGTACGAAGACTCGGGGAGGCAGCAGAGAGAGCCTCCTGTTGGATATGGAATAGAAGGGAGGAACTGAGCTGGCAGCCAGGGGGAAGTGAGTAGTGGCTGGCCACCACTGCTGACCCGCCAACAGGAGAGTGTTATGGTTCAGGGTCGAAACACTTGAGGATCGTCGGTAACCATCTGATGACACAACCCCCTGGCTAAAAGCTCAAGTCATTGTAAGATGACTGAAGGAGAAGCAACCTCGGATGTATGATACCACTAGAATGAAATTATGTTGAAACAAGAGAAAGGAGCAGAACTGAGAGCCGGTTCCACATGGCAGAAGCCTGGGGTTAAGTAAACGCTCACCCCTTCATGCACACTGGATGCAGTCCGGCTCCGGTCCGGTATACCACAGCACAGTGATTCACACCACCTGCGGTGTCTCCGCAGCCCGCTGAAGAAGGTTGCCAGATCTGTCGTTGTCCCCCTTAAACAGTTTGAAACCCGTTTTACTTAATAGAAAGCAGCCCAGACCGCCATCTCGGTTGAAAATGCACGTTAAGACCATATTCGTATGATAAAAACACGTCATAAACACACAATCACTTCATCAACCCGTCCGACGTGTTCAAAAAAGAAGCTTGATTTGACAGAAACCCACACAATCTGGCCACGCGGAGCTGCTCCGGTCACAGAGCTGTTTTGAGCCATTTTGGAGTCATTTGACTTTTCAGCAGTGATGAAGTACAAAAGCGTTCACTCTTCTAAAGCGTATAATGACTACATGACGTTGTTTGTTCTGTATTCTACCAGAAGAAGTAAAAAAAAAAAAAATAGAATAATACGGCAAAAAAACGACACAGATTTTATTTTGAAGTCACTTATTTTGGAACACATATCGCGTTTCCTTCCGGGCACCCAACTTGCTCCTGTCTGGATTGGCGCGGTAGGGCTGCGGGTCCGGAAAAATAGGATCTTTGTGGAAAGAGACCGGAGCTCCGCAGAGACTCCAGAGTCGGACCGCAGCCGGACCGCAGCCGGTGTGCATCACAGCATTGATTTTAATGACTACGGATTAGCTGCGGTGTCCGGACCGGAGCCGTTCCGGAGCCGAACCGCATCCAGTGTGCATCGGGGGTCACACCCATTGGGATTATCTCAATCAATCAATATATCAGCTGTTTCGATTGATGCCCAATTAGAAACTGATTGCACCCAGTGAGTCCAGGTTCTCTCATCAGATCAATGGATCAGCTGATTGATGTTCTGTTTGCATCCCTCAGTCACAGCTCTAGTCCACCTAAGAGTACCTCTTCTTCCAGGGTTCTGGTGTTCTGACTTTTTAATCTCCCATAGTGGAATGAACCATCAGTCCCAGAGAGAGAGAGAGAGAGAGAGAGAGAGAGAGAGAGAGAGAGAGAGAGAGAGAGAGAGAGAGAGAGAGAGAGAGAGAGGCTGAGCCAGTTAGCAAGCCCCTGGCTTAGAGCAACAACAAGAAAAAATGGTCCAGGAAAGCCTGAACCAGCCCTGACTGTAAGCTTTACTAAGCCTTGAGAGCAGAGACTGTCAGCTAGGGCTGCACGATTAACCGACAGCTCATCGAAATTGAGGTTTTAAAGGGGTTGTATCATGCAAAATTCACTTTTTGTATGTTTTAACCTTGTTACATAGTTATGTACTCACCAAAAACACCCCAAAGCATTTTTTTCCTCCGTGCCTGTGTGTTTGAGCTTTCCTCATGTTTCAGCTGCTCAGAGAGGCAGCCCCTCCCACATCCATGAAAACGCTCTGTTTCCCACGTTCACGTCACATGGAGAAGATGGCTCCCCTGAGCCCCCCCCCCGCAGGCCCTCGGCAATCAGCGTTGCTGCTTTTTTCTAACTCTGATTACGGAGATAAACTTTAACCATCGTCTGAAAGCAACAGTCAAGCAGGAGCAAGAGTCTGGAGGGTCTGAAGGGTCTGCGCTTGGTGAGTTTCTAACAGGAAAAGACGTTTTCGCGTGTCTTTGCGTGTAGAGAAGATAGAGATAAAGAGCTAAAGCTAACCAGCGTATTTGTTTTGAAGCGCTGATTGGTTGAAGCTGTCAGTCAAAGTCCACAGGGGGAGAGGCGGGATTTTCAGTGAAACAGAGCGTTTTCTCTTCCGGGTTTCAGAATTAGCCCCAGAAAATCTTTTATTTCACACAAAATTGACTTTTCCTTAGCGCCAAAAATAAACTATTACCATGTTAATGCCATTTCTAGGGTTTGGACTAGCTAAAAAAGCATGATACAGGTCCTTTAAAGTCCGAGTAAAGCAGAAATAAATTTGTGTTATGAGTTTGTCACACTGCATAAACAAGTGTCATTAACCAATGAGCCAAATTTGAATGATTAAAAAAAGTGCTCAGTATATAAAATAAGGTCTCAAAATCATGGAAAAACAAGCTCTTCTCTCTGCTGTGGGACGCTGGGGGCGTGTCAGCTAGCAGCGCTGGAGCCACGCCCACAGGAGGGGAGCCGCCTCCGTGTAGCTGTGACAGTGACATCTACAATGGAGGGATGCAAATTATCGAGTAATTCATTAATTGATAGTTGTTTCATCTTAACGATCGATTATCGATTAATTGATAAGCGCCAATTTTTCTGCAAAGCTGAATTTCCCTCTTAATCAATAGGTTCATTTCTACAAAACTGCTGTCTTTCTTATGAAAGAGAAAATGCAAATCATATTCCTTAACAAAACACTCACTCTTAACAGCAGGAAACAACACATTCACAAATGGAACAATGCAATAACAAGGCTAATTTAAGGCTACATGAAATAATTTTTAATTTTTTAATTTTTGTTAGAAGCAAAAAAAAAAGAACAAAAAGGAAGGTGACTTTAACTTAAAAATAAATTAGTGCAGTCTTTTATTTGGCAGTGTAATAAAACACATACATTCTGAAAAGAAATTAAGTCACATTTGGACCATTAGCACCATTTATAATCCCTCTTTACATTAAAAAAAACAGGCTGCCTGTAAACAACTAAAAACATTCCTGAGAATAATGGGTGTGCCCATAAACAAAACAGAAACATCCATGCCATGGTGATCCTCATTGCAAAGTGTGAGACTTATCTATTCTTGTTTAAAAATATGAGCACTTTGTTACCTCTCTAAACCCCCTGACCTTCTTCTATGTTCCCACGTGTGTCAAGGACATCTGGCGTCAAGCGCGCCCTCATGCGGGCTTGCAGGGATTACAGGTTCAAAACGCAATTAATTGCAAGTAATTTATTTTAATCGAGTAATTTCTTATCAACAATTAATCGATAGTTGATTAATCGGTAGTCGATTAATTGTTTCCATCCCTACTACAATGACAATGGAAGCTAGCGCGCTAACAGCCTCATGAGACGGACCCAGCCCGACCAGTTTGAGCCATCAGAGCCAGAAACTGACTCAGTCAGATGCTGAGAGTGCTCAGCCTCGTTCCTCACAGTCTCCATCAGAATGCTCATTTATTTGTTTTAATTGAACAGTGGGATTCCCCCGGTCCGCACCAGTTCTAGGCCAGCTGCTAGGCGTCAGCCGAGTCGACCCGCGGCTCCGGGCGGGGGAGCCGCGGGTCCGCAGCTGGGGAGATCTGCGGGAAGGGCCCGGCGCGTGTCCAGAGTCGCCGCCGCCGACCCGACCCCCTCCGAAACCGACCCACCTCCCGCAGCGGCGTCGGACACCGCCCCGCGGAGGAACCCCCGCGACCCCCAGGGAGGAGGCCTCCCGGACCCGGCCACACCTTGCGGTACGGTGGCGGGCCCGGGGTGAGCCAACACCCCCCGCCCCCCGTTAATGGAGGAATGGCTTTTATATGTTGTAAAGAACATTTATGACCTTTTTAGAAGAAACTGTTTAGAAGAAAATGGCTGATTTTGCTTTACTCGGACTTTAACTACTGCGATAACCAAACCGCACAGGGCTGAGGTTTATCGAGGCATTTGAGTGACAGACCTACGAGTTTGGTGGGGAAAAAAAAGTCTTCCTCTGTTATATGGAGGTATTTTGGATTTAAAGATGACGATGTAAACCAGAGCCAGGTGTTTTGCAGGTCGCGCTTGGCAAAAATTGGGACGAACCAAGGCAATACAAAGAACATGTTTCACCACCTAAAACAACACCACCGCTTGCTACACAAGTGTAAATTGTTGTATATTTTTATCCTATTTAAATGGTTACACTGTGATTTTATTACTCTGCCTTGTGACTGCGTAGGTGAGACGTCACTATAGCTAAACTAAGCTTTGATCTCTTTGTGATAATGAAAGAACCACACCCCTGAGGGACAACAGGTCTGAACCAGCCAAGATAAGGAGCTGACGCCCGGTCAGAAACCCACAGGAGGCAGTTCATCGTTTATTCAGGCTGCATTTTATGGGTGTAACCAGGTGTCAGTCTATTGTACCGGTCGCATGTGGCCTGCTCAGATGAGCTGGACTGTTGTTAAATGCCTCAAGCTAGGGTGTTGTAACCGCAGGACTGCAGATCTTAAAGGTGCTGTAGGCAGGATTCCGCATCTCCGCCATCTTGCTTAGGGTTACCTAAGCAAGATGGCGATTTGACCCATCTAAGATGGTGATTTGAAACCCAGCACAGCCAATCCTGTCCTGTTTTCTCTGACACCACGCCCTTACGCAAGTTAAGCCCCTCCCACAAGAACGTGCGACAAACGCCCCTCGACCAATCACGGTTAAAGCCTCATGGGCTCTTCTGGTCAAAGATACCTGGAGCTGTTGAGATTCCTTTTCAGCTCAGAACAGAGACAGATGGAAACGCTGCGCCCTCGCGGTAGAGCAGTTATGCTGCACTCCTAAAGGATTATCAATGGATACTCTAACATTTAATCCAAAGAAAACAGAGAAAAATTAGCACTGACGAGCAAAATCCTGCCTACAGCACCTTTAAACACGATTGCTGACTCCAGAAGAAGAGGAGTCCCATGTGCCACCCTTAATTATGTGAAAACGGAGGATAAAGTTGTCTCTCCACCAACAACCGGGGCCATTCAGCCTGGGGTTCAGACTGAGATCTGTTCTGGTAGAGCTGATGGACCGAGAGCCTCGTATTTTGATTTTATTGCTAGCATGAGGCCTTCTTGGCTGTCTGATCATCTTCAATCAAATAAAAGACTCTGTGCTGAGACTTAGAGGTTTCAAGCATCCTTATTTCATTTTAAATTTAGTCTCAACAATAGCAATGAAAAAAATCTGCGGCAGCCTCCCAGTCATCCCAAAGTAAGCCCAAACAAAGTTTGATTGCTGACTCGTTCGGTAGCCTTACGCCATACGAGTCGACGTCCACCACACACAAGGACATTACAGATGCTATAGCATACCACATTGCTAAAGATATGGTACCCGTTAGGAGTGTAAACCACGGTACGGAACACACCTCGGTGTAAGGGTCACGGTTCGGTATGCTTTTCGGTACAGCAGGGAAAAGAAACAAAAGCTGGCATATCAGTTTTTCCTGCAGGATAAAAGTTTGACCGGGGGGAACGTGTGTGAGTGTGTGGGGGGGGGGGGAGACGAGCGTTGCCGAGAGTTGCCGGGGGGCGGGGGGGGGCACGATGCCAAGCAGTACGCTGCTGCTCCGCGGTGCGCAACTGCTAATTAGCCGCAAACGCGGCGCTATTTATTCTTTTTTTTTTCCTGTCAGTTGTCCGGGCTGCAGAATTTAGCGTGGGCGGGGCGTCCGGACTGAGAAGGTCTGGCGGAAACCCTGCATATGTACCACAACATCTTTCCCAAGCTTTCCCACACGACAGATTTACACGAGACTGGTGGGTCTTCCAACTCCACACGCTGCATCTCTCATTCCGCTTGGACTTTCTTCTTTGTTTGTTCATGTTTGGATCTGTTTGTTCTTCTTCTGTGGTAATGGTGGTCGCTGGCAGCTTTAAGGCTCATTACCGCCACCTAAGGTTGTAATCAGGACTTGCTTTTTTTTTTTTCACTCACTCGTGTATTCGTCGTGTGATTGCGTGTACCGACCCGTGACCCCCGTACCGTTAAATACACTCCTAGTACCCGTGTACACCGTCTCAAAAGAAGGCTTTCAGAAAATGGTTCGGACCCTGGACAAGCGTTACAGAATGCCATCCCGAACGTATTTTATCAAGTGGCCATACCCAAACTCTACAATGAATGCAAAATGAACGTTGAATCCGAGCTCCGTGAAATTGATTATTTTGCCTCAACCACAGGCCTGTAGTCGAGCAGGACGACGGAGCCTTACATCAGTTTAACGGTCCACTTTATTACAACTAACTTCGCACTCAAGACAAGGCTGTCTGCAGACATCTTTCTTTCTTCCCTGGGGAGCGTACTCGGGATAACATCGCGCATGAGATGAAATCTGCGTTAGTGGACCGGGATTTAAAGGAGGACCAACAGGTTTGCGTGACCACCGATAACGCAGCTAATATGATAAAGAATGGCTGGACGCGGCTCAGTGCTTTGGAAACAGGCTGCACCTGGCGACAGGTACGTTTTACTCCGTTGATTTTAATATCTTTTAATATCTTTGTCAGAAGAGGGAGAAAGACAGAGTGTGTGTGCGTGTGTGTGTGTGTGTGTGTGTGTGTGTGTGTGTGTGTGTGTGTGTGTGTTTGTGTGTAAGAGAGAGAGAGAGATGGAACAATCTGCATTAAAATGTGGTTATTTAGCTGTGTTGTAATTTATGTATTGTTTTGTTCATCTGTTTTCTCTAGAACATGCAGTGAGAGGTGACAAGAGGATCAGCCATGCAATGGGTGTGTGCAAAACGTTGGTGAGTCACTTCTCACACAGCTGGAAAAAGAGAGTTGCACTTGAGGAAGCACAGAAGCGCCTTGACCTTCCAGTCCATGGACTTATAACTGAGTGTCAAACTCGATGGGGTCTCAGCTGCTCATGACTGACAGGATTCTGGAGCAGCAGACAGCACTGTCATGGCCCAAACGCACTGGACGCGGAAGCCTCCCATGTTAACCTGTCTGACTGGCCGCACACAACGCACAGGGAAGCGCCGCGCACGCCGCGGCTCGCGCTCTGCAGCGCCCGCTCCGCAGCGCCCGCTCCGCAGCGCCCACTCCGCTTCGTTCTATTTTTCACGCGAGCCGCGAGCGGCGAGAGCGCCAATTGTCAAGCTGGATCAAGCAGATCAGACCAGACAGGAAGTCGGAAACAGAAAAGGCAAGAGAATTTTCAAAATAAAATAAATTAAATGACGATTAGTTACGGTGTTGCTCGTCCGCCTGTCACTGGGTCTAATCACAAGAGAGATGGACACACACACAAACAGACATACGCACGTACGCACCCAATCAAACACACACACAAACACACACACACACACACACACACACACACACACACACACCCATTATGATGCCATTGTGTCTTGGACTGTTGTCCAGAATGTGGGTGCGGGGCTGTTTGTGTTTGTAACACGCTATACTTATGGGGTCCAGCATACCTTGTAGCGGTGTTTGTGTGTGTGTGTGTGTGTGTTTATTGCTGTTGTGGGGATGGGACGGCGTTACACATCATGAGGTCTTGTTGTCCTCGTAGGAATCAACGTCTTGCTGACAGTTTTGACTTTTCGAGGCAGAACGTAAAGTGTGTGTTTCTAGTTTTCATGTTGGGCCAATAGTTGGTGCTGCTGTTTGTTTTTGCATGAAAACACACACACACAAAAAAAAAACACACACACACACACACGCAATAGAGACACACTCTGAACATGGACAATGGGAGTTGATGTTTGACAGCAGACCTTCAATAGCATTACTGTGTTGTGTTCATTTTCGAAAAGTTGCGTTTTCATCATTTTCAAGGTCGTCCCTCCAGCCCAGGGAAGTTCTGCATTTTGATGTGTGTTTGTGTTCTTGTTGTTCTGTACTGACGGGGACCCGAACCTGATGGTAAACTCAGCAGGACGACACAAAGAGCCACATTCAGCAAGTGGAGAATCCTCATCCTGCGCGAGTATCTTATCTCAAGCTGTTATGGTTTTAAAACTAGTTTGTTTTCGTCATTCTGATCTTTTTTTTTTTCTTCTCACTTAGTTTTCATCGCTATTTAGGCCCCACCCGCCCAAAATGTTCAAGTTAAAATGAAAAACATTTGTGGAATTTCAGGACTCCGTTTACATAGAAACAGTGCCAGGAGTCAAGAAAACGCAACTTTTTTAAAAGAATCTGAATCCGGAGGAAAACGCAGCTTTACTGACGCGCTGCTCCTGCGTGACGACGTTCTGTCTGAAGGAGGGAGTTGTTCTGCACCGGCTCCCATCCTGGTCCCGGTCCTGGTCCCATCCCGGTCCCGGTCCTGGTCCTGCTCCCATCCCGGTCCTGGTCCCTCTCCCATCCCAGTCCTGTTCCCAGCCCGGTCCCGGTCCTGGTCCTGGTCCCATCCTGGTCCTGGTCCCGGTCCTGTATTGTTCTCTGCTGCTTGTGTGTCTGGTTTCATTATAAAAACACACAACAGCACCAACTAGTGGCCCAACATTAAAACTGCATCATTTTCAAACTGCTGTCTTGTAAACAAAGAAACTTCTTACGAACTGTTTTGAAACATTGTGTGAAGAGTTTTTCCTGAAAACATCATTTTTCTAGAGTCTGTCTTGTTTTTCCAGTCAGTCTCTCAGGGAGTCAGCCTGCGCTGAACCAGAAGGCGAGCTTTACAACAGAGACCGTTGTGTGTGTGTGTGTGTGTGTGTGTGTGTGTGTGTGTGTGTGTGTGTGTGTGTGTGTGTGTGTGTATCACTTTTGCCATGTCCTCCCTCGATCTGTCTCTCGGTGGCTCTTTTTCTCTGTCTTTACTTTCTCGCCACAAAGTCTGGAGTTGCTGCCAAATTTCCTTTGTGGCAAAGGTGTGGTGCCGCAACTCTCTCTCTCTCTCTCACACACACACACACACACACACACACACACACACACACACACACACACACACACACACACACAAACACACACACAGCGACAGAGATTCGCGTGATGCAGAAAAAAGAGGACAGGAAGAGAAAGTCTCTCCACAGGTCACCAAAACACACATCCATACTGGCAGAGCGAGACAGAGGTGACACGTGTGAAAACCGAGAGCAGACGGATCCACCCAAGTGCAGTCAATGTGTGACCAGCGGAGAGCAGGCAGCAGATACGCCTCCAGTGCGAACAGCCAAGCGCCGGCGCGGAGACGTTCGCGGTGCGCGGCGCCTCCGCTACGCTTCCGCGTCCAGTGCGTTCCCGGCGTCAGAGGTCCTCTCAGAGGACAGAAGCACCCGACACCTAAATCTTGGGTATCAAGATTTGGATGTGCTGGAGTCAGTCAGCAAGGCACTGGGGCCACTGCTTGAGTTCACCAATGCTCTGTCAGGGGAGGATTATGTTAGTGTTTCACGCATCAAGCCAGTACTTAGCCTTTTTAACACAACAATCTTGGCAACAAAGGAGGACGACACTGACATGACCAAGTCCTTAAAGGAGCACAGCGCAGTTTGCTCGTTTTATGCGAAACACCGACCCCTGCAGGCCTTAGGCGTAACTGTAGCTTAGTGAAAAGCTCGTGTCTGTGGCTTGTACCCATGTGGGCGATAGTAGCTCAGTTGGTAGAGCGGGTCGTCTTATAACCGGAAGGTTGGCGGTTCGATCCCCGCTCCCGCAGGCGTAAAACTGGCGTTGTGTCCTTGGGCAAGACACTTCACCCACCCTGCCTAGTGTGAGAGTGAATGGTTGGTGGTGGTCGGAGGGGCCGATGGCGCAGATTGGCTTCTGTCAGTCTGCCCCAGGGCAGCTGTGGCTACAGCAGTAGCTTACCACCACCCAGTGAATGAATAATGCAATGTAAAGTGTCTTTGAGCGTCCAGAAAAGCGCTATATAAAACCAATGCATTATCATTATTATGTACGTGCACAGAAGAGGGGAACTCCTTCCTCGCTCTTTTAGCAGCGCTCGAGTAAAATGTAAGTTCTCTTTCAAACCTCCCTCGGTATCTCACTATGGGAAACGCCCCCGGCATGACCGATCATGGAAGCTCCAATGACACCACGTCTGTCACACCAATCATCTCGAGATGTATGGGCCAGCCCGCCCCCCTTTATAAGCGGTCCCCGCGCTGCACCCACCATTCTCGCTTTCTTCCACGTGAAGATCATCACTTGGCTCCTCAGCGGTCCTGATTTTGGATTTTCATTTAACTGCTCTTCCGACGCGCCGTCAAGGTAGTCACCGAGCGTGAAATTTCTGACTCAGGATTCACTTCGCTACTTTCGTCGCGAGAGTGTGCGTTTTTTGGTGTCATTAGTTTGACCGTCGAGGTCGGCTATGGCTACCGCTTCCTCGGCGAGCGGCAAGGGAAAGGACGTCGAGTCCCGTCCCTGCCCGGCCTCTTGCGGTTCCACCATTTCAGGGAGAGATCCACATCCTCTCTGCATCACCTGTATGGGAGTGCAGCATGCCCAGGCTTCACTCGCGGACTCCGAGTGCTGCCAGCACTGCAGCACTATGCCGACCAGGATCCTGGAGAGGCGCCTCAGGGTCTCGGCCAGTTCAAAGGCCGACCCCAGCCTCTCCGATAGCGCCGCCGAGCCGAAGCGGGCTATTGCTAATTTGGACTGGGCTAACCCCCCGGTTGAGGACTTCCCTCCGCTGTTCGACCAGCTCCTCGACTCGGAGGACGAACACAGAGGGGGGCACGGAGAGGAGGACGATAACCTGGACCTCCTTAACGACGACAACGAGGAGGATGACGAGGACGCAATCCCCCTGCCGACTCCGGCATCCCGACCCAGCAGCTCCGTTAGCGGAGGAATCCAACCCCCCTCTTCACCCTCAGAGGTCGACCTACATGAGGTGTGTAAACGAGCGGCATCACGGCTGGGTATAGACTGGCCCGCATCACAGTATGACAAAGGCGAGGAGAGGGATTTATACGACGGCAAAATTCTGCCGTCTCGCCCGGTGTCGAAGAAGCAGGTCATGCCCGTTGTCCCAGCGTGCATGAAGGAGATGAAGCGGTTTTGGGATAAACCGTTTTCCACAGAATCCCCGTCAAGGGTTACTCCGGCCTGGAAGTGGCTAACAGCGGGGAGTGGGGCCTCGGAGATCCCCCGGTAGTGGAGCAGGCGGTGGCTTCTCACCTCCACCCCAGCCACCGGTCTGCGTTCACTGCGGCTGGCCCCACCCTCCCCGGGAAAATGGAGCGCTTCTCCGCCACCATGTTTCAAAAGATGTACAAATCAGCAGCCCAATCAGTGAACAACTTAAATGTTGTCACCCTGCTGACAGCCTACCAGGCTGAACTTTTCCAGGAGATGGGGGTCCTCCTGGATAAAGGCTCCCCAAGTCTCAAAATATGGGAGGAGATGTGTGTGGTCACGGACCTCATCCTCCGGGTCTCCAGGGGTGCGGTCCAGGGCTGCGGCCGTGTTATGGGGCTCCGGTGGCAGGAGAGAGAGCGCTCTAGCTGAATCTCTCCAGCCTGTCGGACCAGGAAAAACAGGTCATTATTGATGCTCCCTTTGACCCGTCAAGGGCTAAGGGCTTATTTGGCGATGCTGTCACGGCCATGCAGCAGACCAGTGACCTGAGGAAGAAGCAGGGAGAAGCCTTTGATCTCTGCCTTCCTCGCAAGGTTGCCTCTCGCCCCACCCCGCCACCCTGCCAGAGATTCGCGGCTGCAGTGAGAGCGCGCAGCAGCGGCTATAAGGAACCCAGACCGCGCACGTCTGAGCAGCCAGCGTCTCACCAGCGCGGAGCTCAGCAGCAGAAACACTGGCCCCAAAAGTCCTTTGCCGCTGTAGCTGCTGCTCCAGGCACCGATCCGAACCACCCGTCCCGCCCCCCGCACGGGAAGAAAAAACGGTCGGCCTAGGTGTCGTGGTTCGCGGACACAGAGGCTCAGCAGTCAGCACTCACAGAGATCCCTGCTCTGAGCCCCTCCGGAACAGGTCACATGTTTCCCTCTCCTCCCAAGAAACGGAGGATGGATGTTCTGGACCAATGTTCCGCTCAGCGCTGTGTAACGGCCCCGTTCGGTCTTCCCGTTCACAGACTGAATTATGCACTCGTTCCCCCAGTGCACAGTTTCGTTTCCCCCCTTCGTCGCCCCACGGGGACAGTTCTAAGGGAAGTGGAAAGAAGCGCAATGTTCACACCAAGCACTTCTCCTGGTTTTTCAATAAAAAACAAGCTGTCGCAGCCAGGCTCAGTCATAAAGCCGAGGGCGCAGCGAACACAAAACAAAAAGAAAAATCAAGAAGTGCAGGACAGTCTGTCTCCACCAGAGGGCGCAGCTGCTCCATTGTTGAGCTTCAGGCCACCGGGCCCTCTCGCTCTCAAAGCAGAGGAGTGGCAGTGAACCACTGGGTGTTTACAACGGTTGCCAGGGGTTACAGGCTGCAGTTCGCTGTGAGGCCGCCCCGCTTCAACGGTGTGCTGACGTCAGAAGCTGCGGGGAAGCCGCGGAGGCTTTAGAGAGCGAAATATCTTCTCTATTAAACCGCGGGGGAATTCGCCGTGTACCGGAGGGAGAGAGAAATCAGGGGTTTTATTCCCGGTATTTCCTCATTCCAAAGAAAGGAGGTTCATTGCGTCCGATCCTGGATCTGCAGTTCCTCAATCTACACCTCCGAAAGTACAAATTCAAAATGCTCACGCACAAGGTTCTGTTTCGATCCATTCGTCCAGGTGACTGGTTCACTTCAGTGGATCTGCAGGACGCTTATTTTCATATAAGCATATATCCCGCACACAGGAAATATCTCAGGTTTGCGTTCAAGGGAACGGCTTACGAGTATCAGACCCTGCCTTTTGGGCTATCACTCGCCCCGACAGTTTTCAGCAAGTGTGTGGAAGCAGCCCTGAACCCGATGTGAGCATCGGGTCTCAGAGTGTTCGCGTATCTGGACGATTTTCTCCTCTGTGCATCCAGCAAAGAGAAATCGGAGAGGGATACGCGGAAGCTGATGGACAGGCTGTACAGCTTGGGGTTCAATATAAACCCCGTAAGGAGCTGTTTGTCGCCCACTCAGAGGATTGAGTATTTGGGCCTCGAAATAGACTCTGTTTCATTTCGGGGTTTTCTGTCCCATGCTCGAGTGGAGAAATTTCGCCAACACCTGGCTTTATTTCAGAGAGGACGTTCAGTGTCATTGCGGGACTGTCTCCGGCTGTCAGGGCTGATGGCGTCATCAATATCTGTCATTCCGCACGGGCTGCTGAAAATGAGGGATTTTCAGCGCTGGATATCCTCCCTGCGTCTGGATGCACGACATCACCCCAGGCGTATGGTGAGGGTTTCACCGGGATGCCTCTTGGCTCTCCGTCACTGGAGGGACCCGGAGATATTCTCAACCGGCGTCCCGTTGGGAGCGGTTATGATGAAGAAGACAGTTACAACCGATGCCTCGTTAACGGGGTGGGGAGCGGTTTTCGGGGGGAGGTCAGTGAATGGGACCTGGCCCCCGATGCTGCATCAGGCTCATATAAACTACTTGGAGCTGTTGGCTGTGTTCCTAGCGCTCAGACATTTTCTGCCCCTCCTGGGAAAGTGTCATGTGCTGGTCAGAGCGGACAACACGACAGCAGTGGCCTACATAAACAGGGAAGGAGGCACTCGCTCCGTAAAATTACACAGACTGGCTCAGAGTCTGTTATTATGGAGCAGCGAACACCTGTTATCGCTGCGCGCAGCGCATCTTCCGGGGACACTGAACAGCGGGGCAGATTTACTCTCCAGGGGAAATCCCTTGTACGGAGAGTGGAGACTGAACCCCGAGGTGCTTCTCCGGGTGTGGGAGAGATTCGGTCGGGCGTCCGTGGATCTCTTCGCATCGCACGAAAACGCGCAGTGTCCCCTATTCTTCTCATTACGAGACAGGGACGCGCCGCTGGGGGCGGACGCGTTTGCGCACCTGTGGCCAAACGCGCGGCTATATGCTTTCCCCCCCTCTCTATCTCATCACTCCAATGCTGATCAGAGTGAAAGAGCAGCAGCTTTCATTAATCCTGATAGCTCCTTACTGGCCCAGCAGGCCGTGGATGGCGGAGCTGATACAGCTCGTACTCGGCCAGCCATGGCCGTTACCGTTACGCACAGACCTGGTGTCGCAAGCATGTGGGCAGATTTTTCATCCGAACCCCGAACATCTGGCTCTCTGGGCTTGGTTCGTGAGATGGTGAATTTACAGGAGTCCGGTGTTGTGCCAAGATACTTACCCCTGATAGAAAGCGTGTCCCCTGTTCGCGGGATGGGACTCCACGCTTAACAATGACAAGTACTATCATGCAGATTGTTGTATGGATGTACTGAGTGTTACCGTTTTCCCGTGCTGTTTATTATTCATTGTATATAATTAATATATCAATATAAACAAGTCAATTGTTTGAAACGCTCACTTTTTCCAACTTTCGTCCTTTATCACACTGTGTAGCACCATAAGAAGTTGATGTGACAAAAAATCAGTAGTCTTCATAAGTATTGCTCTAACTCTCTTTATACCATGCTCATACGTTGAGTTTTGATTGCTCTTTGGGATACTTTTTCTTATATTAGCCTTCTATTGTTATTTACGGTCATCCGGAAGATCTGTCCACACTTTCAAAATAAAAGCACGTATCCATCCAAACACGAACTTCAAAACTTTTTTTTTTGAGAGAAAGTCCAGCCCAGTGATAATAATATTAACGATAATGACAAGAATGTCACCACTGATCCATTCAGTACATTGCTTGCTCTATTTAGATACCATATTTAGCCTGCAAAAATCTGTATCCCCCGCTGAAAATGGGCAAATCATAAACTGCCATCATGAAATTTATTTTGTGATCATTTCTGTTTAAGACTGATGATATTGGAGAGCTTCAAAGCCCTAGCTCACTTCTTCCCTAAGTTACAGGGGGGTACAGATTATTTTAGGGGATACTATTCGCGCTCCTCTGACCAAGATTAGCGGCATAATCCTCCAGAATAGTGAAAGAGCGTCATACGCCTGAATGTTTGTTTTCACTCCAACATGGCGGCGACTACCCAGCGTGCATTGTGAGGCCGGGTGTGTGATGTCAGCTGCAAACAGTGTTGCCAGGTGGGAAATGTAGGATTATCGTACCAGAGATATAAAATTATTGTATTTTGAGGAAAATTATCGTACACCCGTCATAATCAAACAAAAAAAGTCTATTGATGCGCTATAGTCACTCTAGTGTTGAAAAGCGTCTAACAGGCACTCACGACTTTGCGCCAATATGGAATGGACCAAAGAACGTCTGAATGGATTCATCAGCAGCTCCACAGTTGTGTTCGGAGGATGTGTCCCCCATAAACACTGACGGGTGGGAACTAATGAGCCAAACCATGAGGCCTGGAGGCCACGTAATGTCAGGAAATAGACATGGCACCAGGTTTAAAAGGTAAATAGTGTTCATGATAACTGACAAGGAAATAAATATCTGGCTTCAAGTATTGAAATTTTATTTTCAGTGAAACAACATTGTCTCTGTCCTCACAATGAAAACACTTCATAAAATAAACAAAAACTGCACTTATACAAACTTAAAAGTGCCTGTGTCGTGCAAAAACTTGATTTTTGCCAGAAAGTGATTTCCGGTAGGTGGAATCAGTTTTTGTCAAGCAAAATAAGCTGATTTTCACATTGTAATGTCTTTACTCATTTTTCAAGTGATATAAAGTACTGGTTGTGTTCAAATGCTGTAAATCTGACTCTGTTGTGTTATATAAAAAAAATTTTGGGCAAAATATCCCTCTTTATACAATACCAGAGGCATGAATCTGTCTTTGGCAAGCAAAATAAGCTGATTTTCACATAATGTCCCTTTACTCAATTTTCTAACTGTACAAAGCACTGCCTGGGATCAAATCACTCTGTTGAGCGATCTAGTAATTTTGGTGCAGAAAAAAAAACACATCGAACAAGCAGCTGGGCGTACAGGAGGCTATCACATGCAAACACATAGAAACATCGTTCGATGTTCATGAACAAACTTGTTTGAGCCTGATGGAGACTGCTGCAGAGACACAGAAGCTGCGCTTTTCAGCCGCCGGCGGAGCGGCTCCGTTTTTTCTTCTATTTTTTTTTCCTTTCCTCACTCATGGGCGGTGCAGCGACTATTCAGCCAATCATTACCGTTGTTCTGAGGCCAGCTCACATTTAGAAAAGCACGATTGGCTTGAAACTTGTCACGTGGAAAGAGATGCCTTCAGGGTTCACCAAAAAAAATCCGACAGACAGCTGCGACAGGCTGATTACAACCAATTACAACCACACTTTGACGGAATGGTCAAATTATCGTATATTTGGCCTTTTTTGGGATTATTGATCGTACATCGTACAGAGGGCAAAATTATCGTACAAATACGATAATTATCGTACACCTGGCAACACTGGCTGCAAATAAACAGCGCACTTGAGCCAGACGGCAACACTTCCTGTTGACAACCCATGCTTCAGTGCCACCTACTGGTTTGGAGTTTGAATAACACTGCTTTGTGCTTGATTTTAAATAGAAGAAAACGACGTAACGAGTAACGAGAGCCTTTTTTGAAATGTAGCGGAGTAGAAAGTATGATATTTATTTGCCAAATGCAGTGGAGTAAAAGTAAAAAGCACTCAGAAAAAATTATACTCAAGTGAAGTACAGATCCTCAAAAAATTTACTTAAGTACAGTACTTAAGTAAATTTGCTTCGTTACTGACCACCTCTGGGGATAGATCTGCTCATAAAAAAAAGAAAAATATGTGACTCATATCAGATTTAGTTCCATTTTAAGACCCGTTTAGGCAGAGAAGCTGGAAAGTTCATTAGTTCACTAGAATGACACAGGGACCAGTAATCACCTCAGTGTATTCACTGTTAAGACCATAGCATTCTGAATTCCCACTTTGAATCTTCCAGCAGGACGTCTCCATATTGAAGACTGTATGAAAATGGCAGTCTGGTCAAGAAGAAAGTAGTGACAGAGACCAAAACATGTTCTGGACCCAGGCTTTGATGTGTTTATTCACACTCTGGAATTTGACATTATTGAATGGTTGGAATGGGACTCGGGTTCTTTTTTGAACAACCATCGCCCCCTGCTGCAATTTTCCCAGAATTACAGCTTTTCAGCACTTCAGCAGTGGGTTGACTTTACAACATCAGAGGCTGATGCCTGGTTATCACTGTCCATTTTTGATGTCTTTCACCTACACTGAAGTCCATGCACACACACCAGGTTTGCCTCTGTCTCTCCTGTATGGAAGCTGAAGACACCACGGACCAGGCTGTACCTGTAGCAATGCCTCCCACCTTTTCTGTCAAATGAAAATAATACTTTTTACACTTCTTTAAGCCAAACACAGCGAACACCGAACACCACAGGACAATGTACACAAACTGCTGTGATGTACTGTGGTGCTTTCATGGAGGGTTAGCAGATTTGGCCCTCAGATAATGAAACATGTTGTGAAATGAAAAGGCTAATATATATCCTTACTGAGCTCGGTCATTGTTCCTGGTGTCGGTCTTGCTGCTTCAGGCTGTGTCCTGATCTGTACCATTGGGCCATGAGAGGGGCTGGCCCCTCCCTCACAACGTAGTGTGTACTGCATGTGGAAAGACACAGGTGTGTGTGTCTGGGTGCTGCTGGGTTCACTGAGACCGAGCAGTTGTGATGACGAGTGGGGCTTCCAGCTCAGAGCCACCACTGCCTCATTTACAAGGCCTCAGCTGATTGGCTGCTGCCAGTGTAGGCAGGTATTGATTAGGGATTGCCAGACAGAACGAGCCATGACAGTTTCCAGCTGCTGAAGCTAAAGCTAATAATCAGACATCAAAATGAAAGAAAATCATGGAAAAATTTTTTTTAAAAGTAGATCCATTGGGTGGCCTGTTACCCCCCCCCCCCCCCCCCCCCTGCCCCCCCCCCTCCCTCCATCCAGCATTTTTTAGATGCCTCCAACACACCTGAGTCAAATGATCTGCTCATCATGGAGCGCTGCAGAATCTGTTGAAGACGGAAACATCTAAACACCTGTCCAGGCAGGACAGGAGGGCCTGAGGACCGCAGTGTGTAGGCGCTTCACGGTGTTGAACTCTGTGTGTAGACGTACGTGACGGCTGAGAGTTTGGTTGAGTTTGATCCACCAAGTATTTCCAGAGAGAACCTCTCCTCACCTCCACAGCTTTGTGGCTGGAACAGAGGTGAGGTGAAGCTGCTGGATATCATGAAGTCTATCCTGAACTTCTTTTAAGGTCTCCCTCATGCAGATAATATAACCTTCATGATTTGATGTGTTATTTTTATCTCTGACCTGGGCATTTTTCAGAATTAAAAGTCACTTACAATAAAACCTACATATATGTGTCTTGGACACATGCCTTTAGTGACTGTCATTACAGCTGCTGACTTACCATCAGGTTCAAACTGCAGGCCTACTGCCCCTGACCTCTGACCCCTGGTCATGCTGTGTCTGCTTCCTAACAAGTTAATGATCCACAGTTTCATATGAGGAGCGGCAATTACAGCATTTTCAAGAGGTTGTGCAATAGCTGATATGGAATATTTGACTTCAAGTTCTGTGGGACACTGAAAGACACTGCCTTGACTGGAGCTGAGAGGACTCCTGAGCTTTCTTCTGAACAAGAGAAAGATGTAATTCTGATGGCTGTGGCCTATATAAACTGGGCTGGCCGAAGGTTGGAGTTCTGTGCGAGCGTTAGCAGCTGACTTGTCTCTAGCCTTGCAATCCAAAACAAAACCTCCTTGAGCAGCCTCAAACCTTGATTCCTCATCTTTGGCTCTGGTTCACCAAAAATTCTCCCGTAGGAGCCGACATAATCCACCACTCCAGGAGAGGTTTTCCTCAGAGTCCTGCAGAGGGCGGATCCACCACTCCAGGAGAGATTTTCCTCAATGCATTGCAAGAGATGACGTTCGCGGGGATGTAGACGAGAATATGCAGACAGACGGAACACCTGGATTTACAGTACTGTGTATGTTGTAAGTTCAGTTCCAATATTTACCGCTGTACTGTTAACAGCTGTGCACAGCTCTACCCAAAGGCACTTTGTGTCTGACGCAAATAATAACGTCATGGTTTTATGCAGCACTATCAGGCCCTCCTACCGCCACACTGTATTCACAGGAGCTTCCTTTGAGGTCTCCCATCCAGGTACTGACCAGGCCCGACCCTGCTTAGCAGCCCACATCTGATGGGATCAGGCGTCAACAAGGCAATAAGGACAAAGTTGACATTTAAAACAGTGCACAACAACCAAATCACAGTTTCAAAGTGCATAACGCAACAAAGATCTGAATCCTACACATTTGGTGTCTTGTACTCAGTTACCTCGGTGTCTTGTACTCTGTTACTTCACGAAATACAATAATGTGTAACTTTACTGTAGTTTTCAAATGACTGTCCAAATAATATATACTGTATAGTGCTGTCTGGAGGATTTTCAGGTAGTGTCATGAAGCTCTGACTTTTATTGCATTAGGAAAACTCTTCCAGAGTAAAAAGTCATCATGAAAACACGAGGAAGCCGTTGGACTGTCTTGTTCATAAACAGTGGTATCAGGACTTCATTTTGATGACAGTAACACTTTCATTGAAGTGAAAACTTGCCTTTAGTCTCTCCATTTGAGCAATGAACTCACTTTTGCAAGTTATCAGCGAGGTTTTGCAGTTTGTACTAATTGCTTTGAGAAATGCATGAGCTATTGTGACAAAGTAAAAAGTGATGTGAGAAATGCACCAAAGAAACAGAAATACTGTGAAACAAAACATTAAGTCATGACAAAAACGTCATGATTTAAAGACAGTGAGGCAGTTTGTCATTCAAAATAAACACATCAATGGTATTTTGTTGAAAATAGTTCAGATACCCACACTTAAGGCAGGTGTTTTTTTCTTTTCAATAAAAATAGCAAACAAACAAACCAGTAACAAGTATAGAAACACACAGCAAACAGTTATTCAGTGGGCAGGGTTCAAGATGAGTGATAAAGCAGTACTGGGCGTTGCGCTGGATTACCATGCGAGTTGCTGCAGCTCTGTCTGAAAGTCAGTACGGTTTCTGTGAAGTGTTATTTTCCGGGGATGAGTTGGTGTTGTCTTTGAAAATGAAATGTAGAAACAATACGTCTCAGTAGTGGAACCAGCCTGAGTGTCCTGCTGCTGTGAACGTCCTCTTTGGGCTGTCTTCCCTCAGGAAACGGGCTGCTTACCTGAGTCAACAACACGCTCAGGTCTTCATCGCCCACTTTAACTCTTCCTGATGCTGAGGGCTGGAAGCGGATCTCTTTGTTGTTACCAGTGGTGAAGACCAGGTGTCCATTATCTGACAGCATCCGAGGCCTAAAGAACCAAAGCGTGAGACTTAATCAGCTGGTCTCCTCTGCAGCTCCTCCAGACACCGAACAGAACATTACTTTATCGGATCAGCACGGACGAACATGTCTCAACAGTTCTCCAGCTGGATTCATCAGTTCATGCTCGTCTCAGCTTGGACCAAGTCCAGATAACCTGATTCAGGTGACTTAGAGATTCCTCGAAAACAGCGAGCATGCAGACGTCTATGTTTACCCAAACCAAAAAGCCCATATCAGTTCAAACAAAGTGTCAACCTACTGGTCGCTCGTGCTCCTTTCGGCTGTGCCGTTGGGCTCTCCTTGTCGTCCCATCCAGAGGAAGATGAGGATGAAGAACAGCCATGAGTTCAGCAGGGCGGCAGCCATAGAAAACACAGGTGTTGTTTAAGGCTGGAAGCAGCTCTTCTGAGCTTTAATCCTCGGGCTCACTTCTTGGGACGATCACTCTCATGACTTTGACCTGACAGGTCTATAAAGCCCATCTCAGTTTCCCAAAGCTGCTTAACTCAGTAATTTATGATGGTTTATTACAGGTTGACCATGGTTTATTATTGAAGGAGTGTGAGCCTCACATGACTGCAGAGATCAGTAACCTGCTTCATGTGACCTGTGTTCCTGACAGGAACTGCCAGGAAAGATGGGAACACAAGCGCACCACTCCACACAATCACACTTTAGATCAGAAGAGTTGATTCTGGAGGCAGGTTTAGTGATGCAGACATTATGAAAAGAATTCATATTTAGTAGACCCTTTTTTGATGCACTTGTGGAAAATATCCCATCATATCTAACCCTATCTTTACTTGGTAGGAGCTGCAGCTTCTGCTGCAGCTTCTGGGGGTCAAAGGTCACAGTCAAGAACCCACATTGATGGGTCATATGTCAGCAGTCGGATTCAAACTTGCAAGCTAGCTTCTCTGGGCTGCCACTTTCCCAACTACATCAGAATTAGAACCAGAATCAGAAACAGGTTTATTGCCAGGTACAGCAGTCGAGACCAGGAATTAGTTCTGGTGGAGGAGCAAACAGACGGAAGAAGGAGCAGATTTGAAAAGGCACAGGCAGAAAATATAAATAAGAGGAATTAAAGGGACTTAAGGCAAGATTTGTGAAAACCTACACCTGCATTTCCAGTTTATTCAATGCTAACGGACCGTGAAGCATTAAAAACCTAAATAACAGGCCAATCCGCGAATCTGTCTGCTGCCTTGTACAGGCTGTGTGACAAATAATTTGTTACAGTTCGGGTCCGAATTTCCCGCGCAGTCGTGAGGATGTGACGTAAATTGACGCTGTATGCGCGTTGCCGAACAGGAAGAACATGGCCGCCGTGGACACGGACTCAAACACTGCTGGGATCAGGGGCGAGCAGTGTTGCCAACTTGGTGACTTTCTCGCTAAATCTGGCGACTTTCCAAAGCCAGACAAAATCTTGACAAAAGTGACTAGCGACAAATTTAGCGACTTTTTCTGGTGCTCTGGAGACGTGACAGGACGTCTCCGCTGTCCTCAGCAGGCAGCGGGTGCTGCGTGAGCCCCTCCCCCGTCCCAAAGCACTCACAGGCGGTCAGTCTCAGCAGCGCCCCCTGCTGCAGGCAGAGCAGAGAGGAGACCCCCACCACTCCTCCACACGGCAAATGAATCGCGCTGCGCAAATACACCGCTGCTCACTGCTGACAAACCAAGAATCAACAGAAGAAAGTTCATCTGTAGTTCTATTTGTAGTTTCATTTGTCCGCTCTCCCGGTAATATTATACATTTCAATCAATCAATCAATCAATTTATTTTTGTATAGCCCAGTATCACAACAACAGCTGCCTCAGAGGCTTCAAGATGTTACATTGGTCGGTAAAAGTAAAAACAGTGAATAAGCATAATGGTAATATGTCAATATTTACAGTAACGAGACAGAACGAAGCAACCACCGCCTTCGACCCTCACATCCGGCAAGAAAAAACTCCAAAAACCCAGTGGGAAAAGAAGAAATCTTGGGGAGAACCACAGTATGGAGGGATCCCTCTCCCAGGGACGGACAGCTTTGGCAACAGCTAGCATGAGACAATAAGAAGTAAAGCCTAGGACTATGTTGAGGACAGTCCGTTGGACGGTCCAGCACAAGAACCACGGATCCCAGCAGTAGAACCGAAGCCAGTCCACGGGCAGGACCGACAGGGGTGTCCTCCCGGTCCGGACGGAGCTTGTTCATAGGCCCTCGTAATAGTGGAGTCAGCAACTGAAACTGGAGAAGACTCCCCCTCGAAGGGGGGGACAGCAGGTGAAAAGCAATGAACGGACTAAAGGGAATAACATTCAGACATTAGAGGACAGGGCTCAGTGCACCGTACTTCCCACAGCATTCTAGCTCCTGGGGCAGCTTTGTGGATACTTAACTGTTTAAACTAGTATTTAGTTAGTAGTTTAGTTTAGTTTAATTTAGTTTGGTTTAGTTTAATTTTGTTTAGTGTAATTTGGTTTGGTTTGGTTTAGTTTAATTTAATTTAATTTAATTTAATTTAATTTAATTTAGTTTAGTTTAGTTTAGTTTAGTTTAGTTTAGTTTAGTTTAGTTTTGTTTAGTTTAGTTTGGTTTACTGTAGTTTGGTTTGGTTTACTTTAGTTTGGTTTGGTTTGTTTTAGTTTAGTTTAGTTTAGTTTAGTTTATTTTGGTTTACTGTAGTTTGGTTTGGTTTGTTTTAGTTTAGTTTAGTTTAGTTTGGTTTACTGTAGTTTGGTTTGGTTTGTTTTAGTTTAGTTTAGTTTAGTTTGGTTTACTGTAGTTTGGTTTGGTTTGTTTTAGTTTAGTTTAGTTTAGTTTAGTTTGGTTTACTTTAGTTTGGTTTGGTTTGTTTTAGTTTAGTTTAGTTTAGTTTGGTTTACTGTAGTTTGGTTTGGTTTGTTTTAGTTTAGTTTAGTTTAGTTTGGTTTACTGTAGTTTGGTTTGGTTTGTTTTAGTTTAGTTTAGTTTAGTTTAGTTTGGTTTACTGTAGTTTGGTTTGGTTTGTTTTAGTTTAGTTTAGTTTAGTTTGGTTTACTGTAGTTTGGTTTGGTTTGTTTTAGTTTAGTTTAGTTTAGTTTAGTTTGGTTTACTGTAGTTTGGTTTGGTTTGTTTTAGTTTAGTTTAGTTTAGTTTAGTTTGGTTTACTTTAGTTTGGTTTGGTTTGTTTTAGTTTAGTTTGCTCCTGGTCTGTGAATCCAAGCACGAGCCCCCCCCCCCCCATACAATCGGATAACTGCATCCACTCAAAGCCCACAAAAAAACACCACTTTATCAGCGTTATCTCGTGAGTCAAATAAAAAAAAAAAAAAAAAAAAAATGACCGGAGCCTGGCAGGCACCCGAATAAATATTGGATATGCGTTTGATTGATGGAGGGAACTTCAGCTGCATTTGGGAGTGAAAACGGATGCTGACAAAAGTCACATAATATGCGCTGTGGTCTTGCAGTAAACCGCGACATAGTAAACAGCAGGAGCATCCCTGGTGCAGCGCTGTGAAGACGGACACTCGGTAAAATGTTTGTGGCGCTCCCGCGCCGCCTCGGCTGGTGCCTATCGCGGCAGCACTGAGGTACATTTTGTAAAGTTGCCTTAAGTCCCTTTAAGATGCAAACAAATACACAAGAGCAACAGCAACAATAAATATGGTGACGATTTACAGAACATAATTTACAAAAATTACAAAATTACAGAGGTCAGAGGTTTTTACAGTGATGTTTATGAAGCTGAAGACTGTCCATAGTGCGTGGTCAGTTACTCTGTGTGTGTGTGTGTGTGTGTGTGTGTGTGTGTGTGTGTGTGTGTGTGTGTGTGTGTGGTGAGGAGCCTTCTGGCCTGTAGGGGGCGTCAGAGCTGGTGAGGAGGAGTCCTCAGCCTCGCCTCTCTGTGCTGGGTTAGTGAAGTGAATTCGCCAAAAAAACCTGAAAACAAAAAGCAGCAAGGCTGATTGGCCGAGTCGTATTCTCTCTCTGCCTTGTCCCCAGACCCACCCCAGCTCCAAAATCCCAATGTGGATGTGGAGCCGGCGAGGCCACATCGACGCCTTTCTGGGATGCAAACTGGTTCATCACCATGTCGCTGAAGTCTGGTTATGTTTGGATGAAGTCCCTCTGGATAGACAGCATGGCAAGGGCATTTAATCGGTCCAAATAATTCGATTATCCAAAGCAAATGATCCACTTCGTTCATGCTAACGCCCGCCAGAGCTGAACGTTGTCGCCCTCCTTCCCAACTCTGGCACAAGCAGCAGCCCCGCTATATGTAATGAAAGCGGACCGTATCTGCTGGTCAGCCCATTTACAGATATTCTGTTTCTCCTTTGACTGGTGCTGCTGCTGCCTTTGGTTTCACCTAAACTTAAAACAATTTGTTGTAAGTTATTTTTAAAACACTATTTTTCTCATCTTTTTTGTGTTAGCTGTATTTTTGAGCTGGGAGGGCTCAGCCCTGCTGGCCCTTTTATTCCAGCCATCCCTCATTATAATTTAGTATAGATTTGGTACCATGTTGCTTCTGCTTTGAAACAAGATGGTACCAAATCTATACTAAATTATATGACATGTCAGAATGTCAAACAGACAGTATCTCTGCTGCTTTGCAGACATACTGTCTCTTTGACCGTCTGTCATATCGATGCCTTTACACGAGCTCGTGACAAAAAACTGAAAGGGTTCCTCTGCAGTCAAAACTTAGACACAGTAGAAGCTCAACAGGCAGAAGAAAGACCCTCTTCCTGTCCTCCTCCTCCCTGTGGGGCAGGCTGGGGGAGTCCAGGTCCAGACTAACGCCAGGTTCCTTTCAGTGGTTGTGGTCCTGGCCCAGTGTCACTCCAGGTTCCCACTCCTAGTATAGGTTCTAAGACAGAACCCTGAGGAACTCCATGTTCGTCTGCACTAAAGGGTCATTGACATGAACCAAGTGGAACCAGTTTAATGCCGCCTCTTTAATCCAGATCATCCGTTCCAGTCTTTGTAGGAGGAGGTTCTGGTCGATAGGATCAATGCAGCACTGAGGTCCAACAGGATCAGAAAACGACCAGAACAGAGACATCAACAACACAAATACCGTCAGAAGAATAATCAGTAAATAATTCCTTTTTTCCTTTTGCATCATGTTTCACGATATAAATTACATGGTTGCATTCAGATTATTACAGTAAATGTAAGAAAAAAATGTTTCCATCAAATATTTCTTCAGTCTGTTCTCCATAAAACTGGTGAGGACTTATATCCAAGAAGAATTCGTTAAATTATTAGTGTATCTGTTTTATCTTAATACAGGGTGTGATTTGCTTTATTTTTACCGAGCCAGCTACCACACAGTCATGTCTGGGTGCTTTTACAGAGAAAATCTAACAGTTCCACATGATCAATAAGTGACTGTGGAGAGGAAAACACTCTTTTAAAAGGAAGAAATGTCTGTAGACCCAGACTGCAGGAGGATGTTCTCTGTTGAACCAGACTCAGAGGAACATTTTGTTGAATCAGACTAGAGGAGGAGACTTTCAGTAAAAACAGACTCAGAGGAGAGGCTATGCTATTAAATAAAATATAATTGATTAATTCGGTTTTCCCTGTTTATTTTGCCACTGACTCTTTTGATTTTCATGCCTGTGTGTGTGTGTGTGTGTGTCCAAAAAAACCAGACGTGCGCAACAATGCATGTTGAAAAGTAGCTGATTATTTAATAAGCACATAACAATCCATTAATGTACAAAAATGAAAGTAAATACAACATTTACTAAATGGATGAAGATGTTGACAGAAGGTCAGCTGAAACATGGGAGCCTTCATGTTCGGCAACAAGCAGCTGCAGGAGTCTTGAAACAAGCACGACATTCAGGCTGTTCCCCAAAACTCTGTATTGTTGAAGAATGGAAACCTGGTCCGGAAAGGCTGCGCACAGAAAACACAGTGAAAGACAGAAAATGCACTCAGACATTAAATCCCGGTCAGAAGTTTGAAAGAGAAACGTTCCAACCAAATGTTCTTTTTATAACTTGAACTGTTTCTGCTTGGTGAACAGTGACGGTAGCTTCAGAGGTGACAGTCACTGTAATAACAATCTAACCTGGTGTTCTGTTCATGTGAATAATGTGTTGAATAAATGTCCGAGTTCTCCACTGTATTGTTCTGTGGTTTCATTACAAAAACAGCGCCAGCGTTCAGCATTTCAGCTGTTGCGGTGGAAACATGTCGTTTTCAAAACGTTGTTGTGTAACCAGGGACTGAGTGCAATCAGAGGTCTGTCCTCTACAGCCGCCGTGACTCATAAAGCAGTACACTGAGGAAAACTAACACTGTTCTGTGTGTGTGTGTGTGTGTGTATGTGGTTTTGGTGTTTCCATAAAGATATGACAGAGAACATCCGACGGACTGCAGTGAGAGAACACAGCTGGTAGGGAGGTGGACGTGAAGCTGAGGATCCAGGTCTCAAATGACTAGGGGTGTAACGGTACACAAAAGCCACGGTACGGTATGTACCTCGGTGTAAGGGTCACGGTTCGGTACGTTTTTCGGTACAGTGGGGAAAAAGTAAAAAAAACTCACAAATGTACCAGAACATTTTTCCTAAGCTTTCCCATGCGACACATTATTGGCCCAGTTTGCATGGTGTTTTTTCAATCCGATTGTAAACAGTAGTATTAAACGCGAGTGTATTCATGTACAGCATACAAAGCATCCATGCGCACAAAGTCTCACGAGGAACTTGCAGGTCTTCCTCTCTGCAGCAGCAGTCCTCAGCGCCAAGCAGAGAGTTTTTATCTGCTATCTGCTCAAATAATGTCCCAAAATCTCCATGATACCTGCTGAAGGAGCAGCTGCTCCCCTGGCTGCAGCACCGCCGTACGGAGCAGCACGTCTCGGTGTGAGCTCTGCTCCATGCCGATGTTTCGAATTAACTGGTGCCCGTGTTAACTTGTGACCAATAATGACTGAAACATCTAGTCGTTCTGGCGAACGTCGGTTATCGACAGTTACAGTGAGTGTATACGTTTAAAGCCTTTTGTGAGTCTTACTTTAACATCTGCTGTAATCAGCATGTGTTTACACAGACCTCCGCTGTCATTCGTTAACACGGGAACCAGTTAATCCATAACACCGGCCGGCGATCGCTCGTATTCTGCTATAGAGCTCTTTATACAACTCGCTGTTGCGCGATTTGGTTCCATCTCGCCTCTCCAATGTTTTTTATGTCGGGGTTTTGTATTAAAAAAGTGTTTTTCCACCACCGTGGCGTTCTCTGCTGGTTTTTTGACTGTGCTGCTTCCCGTTTACTGGCACGTCACACGTCACTCCGTATGAGGGAATGCACAGAACAAATACTCTCCCGTTTAATCCGCTCCGCCACACGCTGCAGCTCTCATTCCGCTTGTACTTTCTTCTTTGTTTGTTCATGTTTAGACCTGCTTGTTCTACTTCTTCTTCTTCTGTGATAATGGTGGTTGCCGGCAGCTTTTAGGCTCATTACCACCATCTAAGGTTGGAATTTTTTTTTTTTTTTTTTACTCACTGGTGTATTCGTCGTGTGATTGTGTGTGCCGAACCGTGACCCCCGTACCGTCACACGAATACAAATACCGTTACACTCCTACAAATGACACAAGAGCATCAGGACAGACCTGATCCAGAGAGCCAAGAGTCTAACAGCCCTCCAGACAGCACGGTGAGCGAGTCCACATGTAGATTAAGAAGAGTGATTAACGATCAACCTGATCATGCAGATATGACCTCTGACCCCTGGGAAGATCAGAAGCAGGCCAGAGAGGCCTTCAGGGCCCAGATCCAAGCACCCCCACCGGGCAGGCGTCCACACACTGGTCCAGAAGGGTGCAGAGGAAGACCCCGGCCAGGGGCCAGGTTTATGTACCTGGGAGGGTTTGTGAGAGTGTAAAGTATTTCAATTTCAAGGGCGAACTCACAGAAGCTCTGAGGGAAGCCCATGAGGTTGGCCACTTCTCTGGGAGTGAAATAACGCAGCTGGAGTTTTAAGAGGCGCTCTAATTTCTGCTCTTCGGAGCAAAGCTCCAAACCTGTGAACACACTCTGCATCTGCAACACAAAACACACCACAATCATCTGAGCTGATGGTCACAAGGCAGAACCACTTTATCAAAAACCAAACCCAGAGGAAGCAGAAAGGACTGAGTCCACATGTTTCACCAAACGTCAGCGGAAGAGGAAGCCAATCAGATCATTCTAGATGATCTTCAGTTCATATGAAAACCTGAACCTCACAGAACAGCTGACGGCCTCCAGGCTCAGACACGTCTCCAGGTTTCACTTCTGTTCTCTGAAGATCTAAAGTCACATCCCCAGTTTGAAGACAGCTTTCATTTGTGTGAATCTCTCCGTGGAGTGAGAACCCACCTCTGTGTCCAGCTGGCACTGCAGAACCGAGCCGGTTCCCTCCACATACCTCCCATAGCTGTCCAACACAGGAGAACACAGTCAAGAACCTGCAGAGGCTGGTGAGGACCAGAACCGCCCACAGGAGACTATGTGGCAGAGCGGCCAGGAAATAAAATGGATTTAATAGGGCTGGGCACGTTAACGCGTTAACACACTGCTTCCTAAACGCCGACAATTATTTCATCAGGCATCAATACTTTTTTTTCTTGTTATTTTGAAAGTCCATTGCTCACTGGCTCTGTAGCGATCATCCTGCCCCCCAGCCGGGGACAGGGAAAGCACGGTCCTTCCCGGCGATGTCTCCCGGCGCCCCGAGAGTCTCACACCAGCCTCCTGCTGAGCGTCAAAAAAGCACACTCGGCTGCGACGCTTTTAGCGGTGAAACACGGTCCATTCCTCATTATTTTCCATATTAAACTTGGCCGAATTAGCAGAAAAATAAAAAAGGCTGGTATAAGGCACAAACTGAGGTAAAGAGGCAAATATAAAAAAAAATGAAAATGAAACTTAATCGCGAGTTTAGCCAGCGCAACGTTTCATCCCGCTGGGCCTTCTTAAGGCACTGAAAACGCGCTAAATAAAGTAAATTTCCTTTCAGCACACAATCTGGCTTAATAAAGGTAGCATGAGGCATAATTCGGCGTGACTGAATCTAGGCTGTCTTCTCTCTCTGAGGGTCAGAGACAGAATGAATTTTGAGGAAGTGCGCCTCAGAAGAAACTTCCATTTTTCATCTGCTCACGCACCACCCAGCGTTTGGTGGCGTGGAGGGCAAACTTGCTAAGGACTTGGTATTTTAATCATATTTGATGAATTGTAAAATTATTAATGTAAAATTATACTTCTTGCAAAATTCTTGCAAAAAAAAAAAAAATCCCTGTGCCCAGCTGGAGGCAGGGTGATCATTACAGAGTACTTTTGAATTCATTTTTGTACTTTAAGCATGATGCGATTAATCGAAGAAAAATGATGTGATTAATCGCAATTAAGAAATGTAATTGTTGCCCAGCAGTATTTCATCATATTAATTTGGCAGTGCGCTTCACTGCAGTGAATTTAAAAATGAGGAGAGGTGTTCATTTGATTGGTCAGGATAACATCCAGCTGGGTGAAACCGACTTTCTCTCCGCCAGTGGGCGGGACGGAGGCGTGGCTGCGCCGCTTCACGAAAATTACAAAATCATCTGGACACGCCCTGTTGACAGGCAACGCCCGCTGTCCACTTGTGCTGCGCTTAGATGAGACGCAGTTCACCAAAATAGGGCCCGTTGTGTTAATGATGAACATTTTCAGAGCATTGAGGACATGAGGCATTACAGTATATGGACCTGACCTCTGACCTCTGAAGACATGTACTCAGTGTTCCTGAAATGTTGTTTAAAACAGCACCGGGTGACATGATGATTCATGACTGAAAACTTCATTTATTCAACACGCCCACACAGACGGAGAGAGTGGGACAGCTGCACTCACCCTTTGGTGAAGCACACTGATCTTCGGCAGGACGGCTTGACGACGTCCAGCAGGAGGCAGTAGCGCAGCAGCGTTTTGGGAGGAATCCGAAACTGCTGGATGTCCACCTCCGTCTGTGGTTCCAGAAAGTCCCCAATCTGTCGGAGAGACTGGTCTCTGTTCTGAGTGCTCTTCCTGTGGACGTCGGCCACCGTCTCCAGTTTGTACAGGACGCCATCCTCCTGTGACGAAGCTTCAGGCGGACTGACTGAATGTACAACCGAGTCCTGTCCAGAGGAGCCAGTCTGAGGGAAAACATCTGAAATCTGAAACATTCAGCAGTTGCTCAGAAAAACAAACAACATTAATCACATCAATCTCATCACCTGGAGCTCTTCAGCAACCTGGAATACCTGGAACCAAATGTGCGTTTTTTAGGGCTGTCCAAATTAGCACGATAACTTCAAACTCCTATTGACGCCACTAATTTATTTGACGTGCGATTAACTTGCACGTTTTGTGACCCTCCTCTCGCACCGCAGTTTTGGAAACGTAGGCACATCGGCTCCAATCCACAGCAGCAAGAAGCAACGTGAAGCAGCGAGAAGCAGCGAGAGGCAGCGAGAAGCAGCGAGAAGCAGCGTGAAGCAGCGAGAAGCAGCGAGAAGCAGCGAGAAGCAGCGAGAAGCAACGTGAAGCAGCGAGAAGCAGCGAGAGGCAGCGAGAAGCAGCGAGAAGCAGCGAGAAGCAGCGAGAAGCAGCGAGAAGCAGCGAGAAGCAACGTGAAGCAGCGAGAAGCAGCGAGAAGCAGCGAGAAGCAGCGAGAAGCAGCGAGAAGCAACGTGAAGCAGCGAGAAGCAGCGAGAGGCAGCGAGAGGCAGCGAGAAGCAGCGTGAAGCAGCGAGAAGCAGCGTGAAGCAGCGAGAAGCAGCGAGAAGCAGCGAGAGGCAGCGAGAAGCAGCGAGAAGCAGCGAGAAGCAGCGAGAAGCAGCGAGAGGCAGCGAGAAGCAGCGAGAAGCAGCGTGAAGCAGCGTGAAGCAGCGAGAAGCAGCGTGAAGCAGCGAGAAGCAGCGTGAAGCAACATGAAGCAGTGTCTACATATCTGATGTCTGTGGTGACAGCAGGCTGGATGAGGAGCTTTCTGAGCCGTTTTGTTCTTTATGAAGACTCCAGGTGACTCTCTTCTGACACTGACCAACAGTCTGCTGTGGGTGTCAGTGTCGTGTCATGGTGTATGGGTGTCAGTGTCGTGTCATGGTGTATGGGTGTCAGTGTCGTGTCATGGTGTATGGGTGTCAGTGTCGTGTCATGGTGTATGGGTGTCATGGTGTATTACATTCTGAATGAATCCAGGTTCCACTGCTATTTCTCACCTGTACAGTGAATCCACTGCTCTGGGACTCTGTGGAAAGTTTAGCCATCAGGAAATAACGCAGTCTTGAATTTGGGATTCCAACCTGAAGAGAAAATAAAAGGATTGAATCTGATGTGGTCAATTTTAATCTGTCCTCTGAGGAACAGGTCGTTTCAAGGTTATTTCTGATCTGATGTCCGTTTCACGAAGCAGGTTGAACAAATGCCGAGTGTCCTCCTGAACTGTGAGGTGATCTACTCTGAGACAGGAATCTCTGAGATTCAGAGCAGCTGATTTGAATGTTAGATCAGCTCTGAATAGTCCCACCCAGAGTTCAGCGCTCCACAACCTTAATAAGGTCATAAGTGGATCCCTGTTTCAACGAGTCACCATGGCAACAGGAAAGGGGTTTTTATTGTAATGCACTCACATGGCTCATTTTTAGAAAGTAGTGTAAAATGCTGCAGCTGCAAAAAAAAAAAAAAAAAAAAGAGGGGGAACATTGCTCCATCAGTTTGTTTGAATGTAGTCCTTTATAATCACAATAATGTTCCAGGAGAAAACCGCTTGAATAATTGATCTAATTTAGGTGCTACTGGACTGGGAGGAGCACAACTGGCAGAAACTTAAAATGAAATACAGAAAGACTGTTCAAACAGGAGACACCTGGGAATAATCTCCTGGCAGACCTGTGATGATTTCAACATGTTTTACAATGAAAGGTAAATATTAAAGGTGCATTAAGGAGTTTGCACGTTTTATGTGAAACAGCGCCCCCTGCAGGCCTTGGGCGTAATGCAGCTTAGTGAAAACTCGTTCCTGTGGCTCGCCTGCACGGAAGAGGGGAGCTCCGTCTTTGCCCTTTTAGTAGTGCTCGAGTAAAATTTCCCTGGTGGAGTCTGTGTGGAGCTGCAGTGCTAGAAGCCAGTCTGTTCTGACTTTCTGGAAGATCCTGCTCAGTTGTTGCTCACTAAGCATCTGGCGGAGTAATGGCGGACAAAACGAAACCTAACTAATTCAGGCCAGCTGGAGCGTGCATTACGTCATTCCTTTCAAATTCTCCCCAAAAAATGCTGGAGCCGGACCGGCACTGTGACTTTCAAGTGACAGTTTAGCCTGTTAGAGGTTCTGGTAATGAATATGTCAGGGCACATTGTACACATCATTAAAAATGTGTAACATATTTATGGTGGAAAATAAGTATTTTTAAGGTTGTAAAACTCCTTAATGCACCTTTAAGAGTGTTTGATGGAGCATCATGCTGCTTTCACACAAATGTCTTCTCATTTATATCATGTTCATATTGTGTGTGTGCATAACTATATATACACACACACACACACACACACACACACATACATATATAAATTATTGTAAACTTCACTTAACCAGGTCAGTCCCGTTGAGACACAATGATCTCATTTTCAAGGGAAGCCTGGCCAAGACTGCAGCTTAAAACACTGTTTCAGGTATTAGAACAGAGAGGTCAAAGGTCATTTAAAATATAAATCAGACAAGATAAAAAAAAAAATACAAACAGATCAGAGTAAAAAGTAAAATAATGGGACTGTCGTGTAAAGCAGGAGCAAGAACAATATGATGCAGATTCCATTTCCAAGGTTTTTAATGTTTTTAGAGACGCTACATTCCTACAGGTTTTCAAAGTCTCCACAAAGCCTGCTTGGTGAAACGGACCTCTGGACTGAATGACGAGGAGAGGAGCTCCCCCCGTTCTGTTACACTGCTGCTAACTACGACATGAAGGCAGAATGTGTGAAAACTGTCTTACACTCGTAGGCGACAACATGATCTCCTGAAACAAATATCCGCAGTCTTTCAGGGTTTCCACCAGACGTTCCCTGATAAACACAACAAGTGTCACCACATGTACACAAGAGGCAGAAAACGCTCAACAGAACCGACACATATGTGCAGCAGCTACCCTTCATCAATAATCAGTGGGGTAAACGAACGGCAGGATGTCTACAGGCAAGAAGGTAAATGTTCTATTCAGATGGCTGGACAGAAAGTCAGAAGAACACAGAACAACTACTGAGCAGAACTCTGCAGAGAAGCTTCAGCTCCTTTCATCCTCACAGGACAGGATGAAACGCGTGTGTTTCATTGGTACAGAATGCTTCAGAAGGCTCTTAAGCAGTTCCACAAAAAAAATCCAAAATAGTTTGAATGAATCACATCACGTCAGCCAGAACGACGCGGGGCTTGTTCAAATCACAGGTGGTGGGAGTTCTTACTCTGTGAGAAGGTTTGAATGAACTCTGTACAACAAAAATGATGAGAACCTCACTCTGAAGTGGATCTTCATACTTTAGAGACTTTATAAACATTTCCTGGGTTCATATAAATGATGACGCCTTGCCTCTGAACGACGCTGAGGACCTCGGGTTGAACCCCAGCTGTCTGTCCTCACCTGGCACAAGAAGTTTCAAAGCCTTTCACGTTCTCCAGCAGGATGAAGCGAGGCCGCCTGTGGAGCCTGGACACACACACACACACACACAGTGAGTGTATGCATATGCACTATCTGACTGGAGCACAGCTGCTGTAAACATGTGGAAGGGGACCAGCACCTCGTGGACTACAGTTAGCCACTGAGCCTCTACTGACAGTTAGCCCTGAAGCCCTGGCAGACACAGCTGATCTCCAGGCACCAGGTCTATCCTACTGGATGTGATGTGGACCAAAAGCCTCGCTTCCACAGCTCCGGTACGGGTCGTGTCGGGTACCGTGACCATGGTGTCCCAATAAGGGTTACAACTCGTGACGACCCAAAAACCATTTCTCTCTAACCCTCAGTATGGAATACAAGGTACCATGTCCCGGATATGACAGGGAGGGACTTCAACAGAGCTGTCTGCTGACTGGTGCAACAACTACTGTTTAAGCAGTCTGCCATCTTTAAAAAGTCTGGTGACGGAAAACACTCCGTCTGCCAAACTTCTTCCAAAAAGTCTATCGAACACTGGTCCTCTCGGGAGGAGCTGCTCTCCATCACTGCAGAGGAGATTCAACGGAACTGAATGACGCCGTTAGAAATGAAAAAAAACAAAACAAAACAGAAACTGTGGCGGTTTATGTTGAACAGCTGTCTCTTGTTCATGGTGTCACAGAGAACACAACCTGTTGAAGCAACACAAACTGCTGGAGAACCCACAACAGATAATCCTGAATTCATTCCAGAAGAGCAGAGCAGTCAGCTGATAGGCTACACTCTGCAACTGAACCCTGGGAATAACGTCCCACGTGTCCTGCAATGTCACTGTCCAGGAACGTCTCCACCGCCTGCCACCACAGGGTCTGATGGGCGGAGGCAGGCTGTGGGCGGCGGTGCCTTGCTTAACGCTCTCTTTCCCCCTTTGCTTTTGACCAGGAGGAGGCTGGAGCTCCACCCAGACCTGACGCTGCTCCTGAGAGAAATCCAGGCTTCAGGTGAGCTGGGAGCTGCAGCGAGCGCAGCACGGCGAACGGTATGTCCATCAGGAGGAGCGCCCATGTGTCTCTGCACATTTTCTAAGACTACCGTTTTGGCCCGAATATAGGAAGAGGCCAAGTTTTGATGCCAACTTTAAACTGATGGGTCAACGCAGCAGAGTCAACAAACTACTGCCAAGCTGCCAGGATATATTAGACTGAATTATTAATGCTCATGCAGTTGAATAGAACTTGAATTTGATGGTTATAAAGTCATTAACATCTTTAATGCAGTTATTGAACCTTTGAGGTTCTTATTTGTTGCTTATTAACTGAGTATAGTTTATGCTATAGTTTTTTTATTTAATACTGCAGTAATATTTCTTGATCTTAAATCACATGAAATGTTATCTCTGTTGTGAGTTTTTCTAGAATAATTGTACAGTAAAAGTTGTTCTATGAGTAACCTTATTGTCTTCAACATATTTTTATTTTCACAAAATAATATTTGAAAAATAGGGGTCGTCTTATAATCACAGTTGTCTTATATTTGGGCCAATATAGTAGTTTGAAACTGTAAACCTCCTCTTCCATCAAGAAGCGTTTCGTCTGCCAGAAGCATTTATTAATGTTACCCAGTAATGAGCAAATCTATGCTTCAGATAATATGCATGTTCAGACACTATTTCACCTCTGATTTTCATTGACTTTTCCATGACTTCAGAACTTGTTACCAAATTTTCATGACCAAAACACAACTTCACTCTTCATTGACATTTATTTTTATTCCAGTATTCAACCACAAGGTGCTGAGCAGCGCTCCTCAGAGCTCCTCAGAGCTCCTCAGAGCTCCTCAGAGCTCCTCAGCGCTCCTCAGCGCTCCTCAGAGCTCCTCAGAGCTGCTCCTCAGAGCTCCTCAGAGCTCCTCAGAGCTCCTCAGAGCTCCTCAGAGCTCCTCAGAGCTCCTCAGAGCTCCTCAGAGCTCCTCAGCGCTCCTCAGAGCTCCTCAGAGCTCCTCAGAGCTCCTCAGAGCTCCTCAGAGCTCCTCAGAGCTGCTCCTCAGAGCTCCTCAGAGCTCCTCAGCGCTCCTCAGAGCTCCTCAGCGCTCCTCAGAGCTCCTCAGAGCTCCTCAGAGCTCCTCAGCGCTCCTCAGAGCTCCTCAGAGCTCCTCAGAGCTCCTCAGCGCTCCTCAGAGCTCCTCAGCGCTCCTCAGAGCTCCTCAGAGCTCCTCAGCGCTCCTCAGAGCTCCTCAGCGCTCCTCAGAGCTCCTCAGAGCTCCTCAGAGCTCCTCAGCGCTCCTCAGAGCTCCTCAGAGCTCCTCAGAGCTCCTCAGAGCTGCTCCTCAGAGCTCCTCAGAGCTCCTCAGCGCTCCTCAGAGCTCCTCAGCGCTCCTCAGAGCTCCTCAGAGCTCCTCAGAGCTCCTCAGCGCTCCTCAGAGCTCCTCAGAGCTCCTCAGAGCACCTCAGAGCTCCTCAGAGCTCCTCAGAGCTGCTCCTCAGAGCTCCTCAGAGCTCCTCAGCGCTCCTCAGAGCTCCTCAGAGCTGCTCCTCAGAGCTCCTCAGCGCTCCTCAGAGCTCCTCAGAGCTCCTCAGAGCTCCTCAGAGCTGCTCCTCAGAGCTCCTCAGAGCTCCTCAGAGCTCCTCAGAGCTCCTCAGCGCTGCTCAGAGCTCCTCAGAGCTCCTCAGAGCTCCTCAGCGCTCCTCAGCGCTCCTCAGCGCTCCTCAGAGCTCCTCAGAGCTCCTCAGAGCTCCTCAGAGCTCCTCAGAGCTCCTCAGCGCTGCTCAGAGCTCCTCAGCGCTCCTCAGAGCTCCTCAGAGCTGCTCCTCAGAGCTCCTCAGTGCTCCTCAGAGCTCCTCAGAGCTCCTCAGAGCTCCTCAGAGCTCCTCAGAGCTCCTCGTCTGATGTCCCTCCATCCGCCTCATCATCTCCACTCCTCTCTTCCTTTCTTTAGAGGTGGTGCAAACATTATGACATTTTTACCTTCTTTTTGTTCAAATTGGAATCATCGCTGCAACTTTAAAGCAGAACTATGCAACTTTTTTACCTCAATAAATGTGTTTCAGAATCCCTGTGGGGGTAAACAAAGAGTTGTCACGGTGATTGGCCGGTTCCTCCACTCCCCCGGCGTCTGTCCTGAAAACAGCGCTTGCAACTTTCAGAGGAGCGACCCGACTACATCTGAGAAAACAAACCTGCTTTACGGCGCTCAGACGGGAGGACAAGGATAAAAGCGCGTAAAACAAACACGAAACCCTCGCTAGCGTTAGCAACGCCACCCTGAGGTGCTCACGGATGGCAGAACCAAAAAGACAGAAAAAAACCTTCGTCTGACGAGCGGAAATAAAATGAAAGGGGAGTGCGACGCTCTCTGCACGCGGGGGGGTGATTCGGAGAACGTTTACGACAGTGAGCTTTCACAGGAGGCCAGTAGGGGGAGCGCAAGAGCAAAAGTTGCATAGTACTGCTTTAAAATAATACTCCTAAGATTTTGGACCCACGCCCTACCCCTATCATTTACAAAGTGAGATAAGCTCAGAAATACCTTTGTTGTGTCTGTGCGTCCAGTGGCTGGCTCCCAGCTGTTAGCATCGTAGTTAGCTTAGCTCAACTGCGCGAGGTGAAGAGGAGACAGAGCTGGACTGAGAAAGTGGACAAAATCCTCCTTCCAGTGGTCCAGGGGACGGCGTATTAGCACGTGAAGTAAATCCCAATGGTTATAAAACATTTTAAAAAACGTGTTTCCTTTTCAATCTGTTAAAATAGCATTTTGATTCACACAGATCCGCACAAGCACAGTGCTCCGCCGAAGGATATACTGGAGCTCAGCGGCTGAGTCTATGGCTGCTACTGCTGTGCGCCGGTATATCCTTCCGCGGAGCGCTGCCATGCGCAGGTCTGTGTATCAAAACGTTATTTTAACGGATTGAAAAGAAAACACGTCTTTCGAAATGTTTTATAACCATTTAGATTTACTTCACGTGCTAATACGCCGTCCCCTGGACCACTGGAAGGAGGATTTTGTCCACTTTCTCAGTCCGGCTCTGTCTCCTCTTCACCTCCCGCAGTTGAGCTAAGCTAACTACGATGCTAACAGCTGGGAGCCAGCCACTGGACGCACAGACACAACGAAGGTATTTCTGAGCTTATCTCACTTTGTAAATGATAGGGAAAGGGCGTGGGTCCAAAATCTTCGGAGTATTCCTTTAAAAGATGTAGTCATCCTCTCCATTTAGTGTTGATGTGCAGAACTGCTCTGGACTGATGTGGATCAAGGACCACAGACTGGATTTTAGATGTAACAGTAGATGTTTTTAGCTTCTTCCTCCATGTCCTTGCATGTTGGCTGTGGCCCATTGCATGTCGCAAGTAAACTGCATCCAGCGTAAAAACAGCTGTTAATTACAATGTGGGCTGTTACTTGAGGCTACAGAGGCATGATGCAGCGGATCCGCAACGGAAACAGAATGCAACGCAGTAAAATAGACTTAATAGTCTACAAAACAAATCTATACAGTTATAACATCAAAACCCGCAAATATTGAAGTGAGTGAGAAGTTCAGACCGAGGCAGAAGCTGGAGGATGTAGAGGAAACTCTTGGTTCTGGCATCTGTTACATCTCCTTGAAGTCCGATTCTACAAAGACAAAAAACACAATGTAATGCTTGAGCTTTGGACCTGGAACCAACCAGCCATGTGGAGGGCTCCACTGTCTCATGCATGGTGGGGGGGGGGGTGTCTCTACTGTTCCAGTGTCTCGTGCATGTCTCCACTGCTATTTGTTGCTGAGTGTTCTTCTTCAACTTTACATTTAAAGCTGCATTAAAGAGTTTGCACGTTTCATGCGAAACAGCGCCCCCTGCAGGCCTTGGATGTAACTGCAGCTTAGTGAAACACTCGTGCCTGTGGTTTGCGTCCATGTACGTGCACGGAAGAGGGGAACTCCTTCCTTGCTCTTTAGGTAGCCAAGTCAAAGTCTCCCTATGCACGAGTGCGTTAGGCGGCGCCTATCTCCGTTTCTTACCCCCAGGCCACACAGCTACTGTGAGTAGTGAAAGCTACAGTGGGGGGGTTAGAGCTCTGGTAGCTCTGCGTGTTCAACCTCCTACCCCGTTCTATATATGCCGAGCACCTGGCTAGAAGGCAGTAGGTGGAAGATCCATCCTCGTACTGCTCAGTTGTTGCTTGCTAAGCATCTGGCGGAGTAATGGCGGACAAAACGAAACCTAAGGGAATCAGGCCAGCGCGAGCGCGCATTACGTCATTCCTTTCAAATTCTCCCCAAAAAAATTCTGGAGCCGGACCGGCACTGCGACTTTCAAGTGACAATTTAGCGCTGTTAGAGGTACTTGCAATGAATATGTCAGGGGTCATTGTACACATCATTAAATATTTGTAACATATTTATTAGGGGTGTTTAAAAAAATCGATTTGCTGATATATCGCGATATGACGTCACGGGATTCTCGCATCGATTCAAAATACGTCCATATCAATTTTTAATTATGTATTTACCCGGCAAATATCCATTGCGGCGTCTTTTTGTGTGCTGCACTTTTACTCCTGGCCACTAGTTGGCAGCACACCACACCAAGAGCTTTGCAGAGCCTCCAGTCCGCCAGAGGAAGAACAGCATCTCGCGAGAGCTCTCCCGGTGGTTTCTTTACACTACCGTCTCGCGGTAATTGGATCACACAACAGTCTCCCGCGGCGGAGGAAGTGGGAGACGCTCCGAGGAATATTTATAAAGCCGGAATCTGGACGCACTGTGGCTTTTACAACAAGGACGGAGGGACAGATAAGAGCCACGCCATTTGTAAAATGTGCTTTGCAAAAGTCAAATACCGCGGAAACACCACCAACCCACATGCATTTGAGCAGGATGTCCCCATGCAGGACACCCTGAGGGCTCTGGACAGCGGTGTGAGGGACAGGCTGCGTCCCCCCAGGTGTGAGGAGCGTTGCCTCCTCAGCAGGTCCTTCCTCCCTGCTGCTATCAGACTCTACAGCCAGCACTGCTCCAACCAGTCCAAACACACACCACACACTGTTCTAAATGACACTCCTGTGTATTTGTCTTCTCATGTCTCTCACATTTTTCTATAATATTGTACACATGTCTGTCCTATATGTATATTTAAATAATATGTAACTCATATCTGTTATTAATATTATACTTTACATATGTGTTCTGTCTTAAATTTATATTTGATTTATATCTGTTAGTGTATATCTGTTATTTCTTTATATCTGTCTGAAACTTACATTTAAACTATATTTAAATTATGTCATTTAGTTTGTATCTGTTATTTAATTATATTTATCCTCAATTTATAGTTAATTTTTCTATGTATGGTTGGACCTTGTAAATTCTCATATTTTGCATTTCTTTTCTGTTTCTATTTCTTTTCTCTGTGCTGCTTAACATTGCAATTTCCCCCTGTGGGACAAATAAAGGACTTTCAATTCAATTCAGTTCAGGGTTTTACAATGATGGCACTTTATTTTCTCAAAACATGTTACATTATTGAAGGTATATGTAGCCTTTATTTTTATTTACTGTTTAAATGAAAAAGTAGCCTGCAACTTGCTTTCTGTTAAATATAGCTGCTTGAGTGCTTCTGTTCCATTTGGGATGAATAAAATGTGTTTCATACAAGTTTTCTCATGAAGTACTACTAGTTTACAAATTTGTTGTTCCTAAAGCATCGCAATAATGCTTGAACATTGGTATCGGGATATATCGGGATATATCGAATCGTGACCCATGAATCGTGATACGAATCGTATCGCCAGATACTAGGCGATACACACCACTAATATTTATGGTGGAAAATAAGTATCTTAAAGCTGAAAAACTCCTTAATGCACCTTTAAATCAAAACTCACCAGCATTTGACACTTATCAATCCAAAATGAGCAGTAAATCTACCGGCCACGTAATTATAATATTTGAGTGAGGAGTTTCTTGCAGACTTACCTGGTGAAAGGTTGGCAGGGAGGACTCATCAGAAGCATATCAAATGAAAGTTTATTGAAGTCATCGAGACTGATTCCCTGAAAAACAAACCAGAGAACAGTGACTTCACTGAGACAAGACAAGAGAAGACAGAAATGAGGCAAGGCAAGGCAAGACAAGACAAGGAAGAGACAATCCACAGCAGAGACGGAAAAAAAGACAAGGCAGAGACAAGACAAGAAAAGATCAGGCAAGACAAGTCAAAAACAAAACAAGACAAGACAAGGAAAGACAAGACAAGATGAGGCAAGGCAAGACCAGGCAGAGAAGAGGAAAGACAAGGCAAGACAGAGACAGAGACCTCAATAGTTTTGTTCCAAAGAGTCGTCTGGGGGAAGTTGTGCTGATAGATGCGATTGGCCGTGGTGTTGATATCCACTGCAGCTACTACCTGAGCAGGAATGCCACTTTCTGCAGGAAGAAAGCACAAACGACCTTCATCAAAGACAGAAAATTTCAAATTAGGAGTGCAACGGCTCATTATTGATCTGTACGGATTCCTCTCCACGGATCAGCACGAACGTGGTCGATAGATGGATGGATTAAAGTAATGCATGTTCACGTGAGAGCGGCATGTTCAATCAACACACAGCGCAGCAGCCGCGGAAGAGCAGAAGAACTTGAAAAACCTCCAACATCATTCCCTGTGAAACACAGTGATGATTTATGGACAAAGCCATAACGATACGTCTGCACTGTGGCTCGAGAAAGCCGTACAGCACGGTCACCTGTTTAAAGCCACGCCCCCCCCGGTGCTGTTCAACAGCCGCTCAACGCCGCGGCGTTCCAGCAGCTCTTTGCTGTAGAGCCCGACCGGGATGAGTCTGTTCACTGCTGCAGGCATGAAGCCGTACTCCATTCTGCAAAACAGGGGGTTCGAACACACGCCGAGCGTGACTGAGCCTTGCTGTGAAGTCCCGTTGCTCACCATCGCACCGAGACTTTATGAGCAGGAAAAGGTCAAAGCTGTGGGTGAACTTCCAGTGAAAGCTGGGTAACTATCAGTGGTGGGCCGTCAGGGCCTGCAAGGCCTGCAAGGCCTTCTCTGCTGGACTGAAAAGTATCTGAATTACAGACTGATGTAAATTATATTTTGTCCATGAATACTTACTAAATGATTCCAAACGGTATGCTCCAGTTCCTTTCATAGTCTTCCCGTGGTCGCGCTGCTTCCAGACATGTTTTTTTCACATTAAATCATTTAACCAATCAGATTTCAGGCATCATCTGGGGTAGGGGGTCACAGAAATCTGCCCCAGGCCTTCACTGTCTGTTCCTGATGGCGCAGTGAAGTAAAGTAAAGCGTCAAACAGACAGCTGCTTCAACCAATCAGATTTCGAGTTGGTGACTCAGCGCCTTCTAGCTAGCTACACTAACAACAGCAGATCCAGGCCTTCTGATTTACATTCACCAAGAGATACAGTAGGGGGCGCTATGCACCTAAGTTGTTGGTCGCCTACCGCAATTATTCCAAAGAAGAAGAAGAAGAAGAAGAAGAAGAAGAAGAAGAAGAAGAAGAAGAAGAAGAAGAACTGGAGCAGTTGAACTCTTTCTATTGTCCACCTACAGGACAATAGTTTATTTGAGAAATTTCAGTCAGGATATAGAGCTTATCACAGCACTGAGACTGCGTTAGTTAAAGTCACTAATGACTTGCTATTGGCGGCTGACGCAGGTCTAGTCTCAATCCTGGTTCTCCTAGACCTCAGTGCAGCTTTTGATACAATCGACCACAATATTCTCCTGCAGAGGTTAGAATGTGAGGTTGGCATCAGAGGAAAAGCCCTCTGCTGGTTTAAATCCTATTTATCTAATAGGTACCAATTTGTTCACGTTAACCAACAGTCCTCACCGTGCTCCCAGGTCAGTTATGGGGTTCCTCAAGGGTCCGTGCTCGGGCCAATTTTATTTCTGTTATATATGCTTCCTTTAGGGAACATAATTAGAAGTCACGATATCAATTTTCATTGCTATGCAGATGACACACAACTGTATTTATCTATGAAACCTGATCAAACTAATCAAATAGACAGACTCAGTGACTGTATCAGAGAAATTAAAACCTGGATGACTACGAACTATCTCCGTCTGAATCCTGGCAAAACAGAGGTCATTATACTAGGCCCCCATAAACTGAGAGAGTGTCTATCCAAACAGATTATTACCTTAGATAACGTCAGTGTATCCTCCTCCTCTACTGTGAGGAACCTCGGGGTCTTATTTGATCAGGATATCTCATTTAAAGCACACATCAACCTGGCTTGTAAAACAGCATATTTCCACTTGCGCAACATAGCTAAAATAAGAAACATTTTACCTAGAAGCGATGCAGAAAAACTCATCCATGCATTTGTTTCTGCGAGATTGGACTACTGCAACTCCCTTCTCGCAGCCTGCCCAAAAAGTGTATTAAAAAACTTTCAGTTGGTTCAAAATGCAGCCGCCAGATTATTAACTGGAACTAGAAGACGTGAACACATTACTCCCGTTCTAAAATCTCTTCACTGGCTTCCAGTCGAGTTTAGAGTTAGATTTAAAATCCTTCTCCTCACTTACAAAATCCTAAATGGGATGGCTCCAACCTATCTCCAAGATGCTTTAACGCCTTATCAACCAATCAGAGCACTCCGCTCTCAAAATGCAGGGTTACTGGTGACTCCTAGAGTCTCTAAATGGACACTAGGTGGAAGAGCCTTTAGCTATCAGGCACCGTTTTTATGGAACCAGCTTCCAAGTGGTGTCAAAGAGGCAGACACAGTCTCCACATTTAAGGTTAGGCTCAAGACGTTTCTCTTCGATGCAGCCTATGATCAGGTCAGCTAGGGATTCTAAACTAAACTAAACTAAACCAAACCAAACCAAACTAAAACAAACCAAACCAAACTACAGTAAACCAAACTAAACTAAACTAAACTAAACTAAACTAAACTAAACTAAACTAAAACAAACCAAACCAAACTAAAGTAAACCAAACCAAACTACAGTAAACCAAACTAAACTAAACAAAACTAAACTAAACTAAACTAAACTAAACTAAACTAAACTAAACTAAACTAAATTAAATTAAATTAAATTAAACTAAACCAAACCAAACCAAATTACACTAAACAAAATTAAACTAAACCAAACTAAATTAAACTAAACTAAACTATACTAACTAAATACTAGTTTAAACAGTTAAGTATCCACAAAGCTGCCCCAGGAGCTAGAATGCTGTGGGAAGTACGGTGCACTGAGCCCTGTCCTCTAATGTCTGAATGTTATTCCCTTTAGTCCGTTCATTGCTTTTCACCTGCTGTCCCCCCCTTCGAGGGGGAGTCTTCTCCAGTTTCAGTTGCTGACTCCACTATTACGAAGGCCTATGAACAAGCTCCGTCCGGACCGGGAGGACACCCCTGTCGGTCCTGCCCGTGGACTGGCTTCGGTTCTACTGCTGGGATCCGTGGTTCTTGTGCTGGACCGTCCAACGGACTGTCCTCAACATAGTCCTAGGCTTTACTTCTTATTGTCTCATGCTAGCTGTTGCCAAAGCTGTCCGTCCCTGGGAGAGGGATCCCTCCATACTGTGGTTCTCCCCAAGATTTCTTCTTCTCCCACTGGGTTTCTGGAGTTTTTTCTTGCCGGATGTGAGGGTCGAAGGCGGTGGTTGCTTCGTTCTGTCTCGTTACTGTAAATATTGACATATTACCATTATGCTTATTCACTGTTTTTACTTTTACCGACAAATGTAACATCTTGAAGCCCTCTGAGGCAGCTGTTGTTGTGATACTGGGCTATACAAAAATAAATTGATTGATTGATTGATTGATTTTTGAGGAAGGAAAGGAGGATGGATTTTGTTTACAAATAATGGGGATTTTGGTGAGTAAAATGTTCCTCTTTTCCTAAATAATATTGCTGTTTTATTAAGTTGATGCTCATTGTATGTGCACAGATGTAGTAGGAGAATTGTGCACTTCAGCAAAGGCATTTATTCTGGCTGCACAAGTATCTATCTGCTGTGCAACAGCTCTTTATATGCATATCTGCACAATAAGAGTTTTTATAGACATAGAATAGTTATTGAGAGGTGGATTGGTTCAGGCGGATCTGTTCTGAAGGCCTTAGTGTGAAATGCACGGTCCGCCACTGGTAACTACAACAGGCCGGTACATCACGGTCCTGTGCTGCTTCCCGTTTTGGAGTTTCATGCTTTTATTTTGAAGACACCGCTTCCTGTTTTGACATTTGGCATTTTGCTTGCATGTTAAAGAGAAGACACCACAGCAGAACAACTATCTTATTCTCTACTTCGTATCATAGTTCGTATTTAGCAGCAGATAGAGGCACAAGGTTCGTTTATACTTCGAGTGCTCTGCATAATAATTTGCAGCTCTTTGTGTTGTTTTTGCAGTGGCTCTGGGTTTTCACGTCAAAATGTTTAAGGAATTGATACTTGGCTCAAATGTTCCTAAATTAACCCAAAGGAAAACAATCAGTCATTTTCACAAATTGTGTGAATTTTTTTAAAGATGTCTAATCTACATTTTCAAACAAAACAGAAGACTGAGGGCAGAGCTTTAAAAAGTGATGTTTTTTCTAACTTTAAAGGGGCTGTATCTTGCTTTTTTAGCTCGTCCAAACCCGAGAAATGGCATTAACATGGCAATAGTTTATTTTTGGCGCTAAGGAAAAGTCATTTTGTGTGAAATATAAGGCTGTGTTCGAAACCGCATACTGCCTACTACATCCTTCCATACTCATACTATCCATCCTGCATCCTGCATACTCAGTCCATCAGACAGTATACAAAGCGTTTACACTACAGCATACTACATAATAACCCACAATGCATTGCATTCCTCCCCGAGCTGAAATCGACCTGCTAAAGCTGATTTCACTTTGGCTGTAAACTCTTCATATGTACAACTTCATCGAGATTTTTTTTTAAATTAGGCGACAAAGTGGTGGTTTAGAGCCGAGTGTGTCGTTTATTTGTCTGAATACCAACTGTTTATGATTTTGTTCGTACGAATTCGGCGACATGTGAGCCAGCCGGGGTGAGCGGCTCCAGCAGGAGGAGTCATGGGGCATTCACACCGGACGCGTCGCGGGCGTCGTCGACGCTCGGGACGCCTCGAAGCTGACGCTTGTGATGCTTTAAACACGACGCTTGACACCGGGTGGTCACAAAGCTCGCGACGCTCGCGACGCTCTTGATGCATGTCAGTTTATTGGCGCGCTGGAGGCTGATTTCTGTTTCCAGCTATGGCGGATCGCATCAGGAGAGCAGCTTGGCTTTATTTGTTAAATAAAGCTAGACCGCGTCGTCGTCGGAAAAGTCGCTATTGGCTGCTCTGCTCCTCTCTGCTCTGACTGCAGCAGGGGGCGCTGCTGAGACTGACCGCTTGTGAGCGCTTTGGGACGGGGGAGGGGCTCACGCAGCACCCGCTGCTCATTGACGACAGCAGCGAGACGTCCTGTCACGTCTCCAGAGCACCGGAGAAGGTTGCTAGATTTGTCGCTAGTTGCTTTTGACAAAAAAAACGTCGCCAAGAGGCTTTGGAAAGTCGCCAGATTTAGCGAGAAAGTCGTCAAGTTAGCAACACTGGCTGGTTGGCCCGCATCGGTGCTCGGATCACTCGTAGTGACGTAGCACCGGAGGGATCGTCTCTGATTGGTTGACGCTCAGCGGCAGCGCGTCAAAAGTTCAGTTTTCCCAACTCTCAAAAAGCGACGCTCACGACGCTCCTGACGCCGGGGACGAGCGTCGTGGGCGTCGACGCTCGAAACGCTGGAAAAGCGACGCTCATGACGCTCCTGATGTGCCGCCCCGCCGCCCGCCGCTCCACGACGCTCGTCCACCATCGACTTTGCATAGAAAAGCGCCGCTCACGACGCTTGCGACGCGTCCGGTGTGAATGCACCATAAGAGAAGCAGAGAAGCAGGAGAGAAGCAGAGCACACAGGGACCCCGGACCCGCCCCGGGCCCCCCGCCTGGCACGGCGCTGAGCGCCGTGGCAGTCGGTTCTCCCGGCCCGGCGGCCCAGCCTCCAGGCCCGGTCGGGCTTTGGCGGGGGGCGACCATGGATCACGCCGCCGGCCGTCCCCGCCTCTCCGACCGGCTCCCCCTGACCCGCTCGGCAGCGGGACCGAGACGTGCGGTCTCACCCAGCGGTCCCACGGAGCGGGCCCGCCCCGGGCGTCGCACCGAGTCGGTTCCGGAGGTCCGGTGACGGACCCCCGGGCCCCCCGGTGCGGCGCGGCACCCCAGCGGTGGGCCCGCTGGCGAGCGAAGAGTTTCTCACACCCTCCAGGGCCGGACCCAGATCGCGGGGCCAGCCCCCCCACCACACCCGCCGGCCGCCAGGCGGCGCAAGCTCTGTCTGACGCAACCGCTGTCCGTCGCGTTGCATCTTGGGCAATTTCAGTATGAGTAGTGAACACACGATGTATACTCAACATTTCTGGCGAATGCAGTATGCATCCGGGAACTTCTCGCATACTCAAAATCACATACTGCCAGTGTAAACGCACTGCATACTCAATAAGTTAGTATGAGTAGGAGGTAAGTACGCGGGTTCGAACACAGCCTAAGATTTTCTGGGGATAATTCTGAAACCCGGAAGAGAAAACGCTCCGTTTCACTGAAAATCCCGCCTCTCCCCCTGTGGACTTTGACTGACAGCGAACTTCAACCAATCAGAGCTTCAAAACAAACACGTCATGAGTTAGCTTTTCTAAGGGTTAGCTTTAGCTCTTCAGCTCTAGCTTCTCTAAGGCTAGCTTTAGCTCTTTAGCTTTAGCTTCTCTACACGCAAAGACACGTGAAAACATCTTTTCCTGTGAGAAACTCACCAAGCGCAGACCCTCCAGACCCTCCAGACCCTTCAGACTCTTCAGACCCTCCAGACCCTTCAGACCCTTCAGACTCTTCAGACCCTTCAGACTCTTCAGACCCTTCAGACTCTTCAGACCCTTCAGACTCTTCAGACCCTCCAGACTCTTCAGACCCTCCAGACCCTCCAGACCCTTCAGACTCTTCAGACCCTTCAGACCCTCCAGACCCTTCAGACTCTTCAGACCCTCCAGACCCTCCAGACCCTCCAGACCCTTCAGACCCTTCAGACTCTTCAGACCCTTCAGACTCTTCAGACCCTTCAGACCCTTCAGACTCTTCAGACCCTCCAGACCCTCCAGACTCTTCAGACCCTCCAGACCCTCCAGACCCTTCAGACTCTTCAGACCCTCCAGACCCTTCAGACCCTTCAGACCCTCCAGACCCTCCAGACCCTTCAGACTCTTCAGACCCTCCAGACCCTTCAGACCCTTCAGACTCTTCAGACCCTCCAGACCCTTCAGACCCTTCAGACCCTTCAGACTCTTCAGACCCTCCAGACCCTCCAGACCCTCCAGACCCTTCAGACCCTCCAGACCCTCCAGACCCTCCAGACTCTTCCTCTTGCTTGACTGTTGCTTTCAGACGATGGTTAAAGTTTATCTCCGTAATCAGAGTTAGAAAAAAGCAGCAACACTGATTGCCGAGGGCCTGGGGGGGGGGGGGGGGGGCTCAGGGGAGCCATCTTCTCCGTGTGACGTGATCGTGGGAAACAGAGCGTTTTCACGGTGGGAGGGGCTGCCTCTCTGAGCAGCACAAACACCAGGAAAGCTCAAACACACAGGCATGAAGGAAAACAACGCTTTGGGGTGTTTTTGATGAGAACATAACTATAGAACAAGGTTAAAACACAAAAACTGAATTTTGCATGATACAGCCCCTTTAAGAAATGAAACTAATGTTAGCCTGCAGTCAGCATTGAGTTGTAGTGACACAGAACAGAATAGAATGCTCCATTAATCCCAGTAACACGGCTCCTCACACGGAAGATCAGAACTAAGAGCACAGAAGATAAAAAATCTACATGGCGAGCCAAGGCGAGACTGCTGCCACAGCAAGGACCATGTCCTGAGACCGTCACTGCACTGAGGGACGGGTCTGTTACTGCAGGACCAGGACGCCACGGAGGACCCACAGACCTCCAGGACGCCACGGAGGACCCACAGACCTCCAGGACACAGTGGAGGACCGACAGACCTCCAGGACACAGTGGAGGACCGACAGACCTCCAGGACACAGTGGAGGACCCACAGAGCTCCAGGACACAGTGGAGGACCGACAGAGCTCCAGGACACAGTGGAGGACCCACAGAGCTCCAGGACACAGTGGAGGACCGACAGGAATTCTGAGTTTTATGTCTCAGGACTGTGTTCTGTAGGAGCCACAGCTGGATGGTGAAGTCTGGAGTCTGCTCCTGTGTGATGAATGTAATCAGCTAGCAGATGAAGAACTCACACACAGACAGACAGACACACACACACACACACACACACACACACACACACACACACACACACACACACACACACACACACACACACTCACACACACACACACACACACACACACACACACACACACACACCGTGTAATTCCTACTGAACACATAATGCTTCCAGAAGGCTGTGGAGTGGTCTGTGAGGGACGCTGTGGTCACCATGGAGGGAGGTTTGGTTTCCATCCGGGTCGAGATGGGGAGAACGGAGCGAACCAGACGGCCTGGATCTCCTCCCTCTGTCTCCGAGGCCAGTGTTCGCGGCTGTGCCTACCTTTCAAAGCATAGTGCATTCCTCCAACCCCACTGTACAGCTCCACGACCCGGAGAGCGGCCATGGAACCACACGTTTCTCCACACGGGATGCCAGATCTGACAGTATTCTTCTTCTTCCTTTCCGGCAGACTGTGCACAACTCGGTGCATTGCTGCCACACCCAGGTGATTCCCGCAATTACATCTTCACCTTCTGAGCTCTAAATCCTGTTATACAGACCCGTAAACAAAAGAAAAAGAACTACTGCCCGAGCAATTTCCCTGTCCCTCAATCCCTCACCCAGTATTGCAGAAAGAGAAAATGCCTTCAGACCCAACTTTTCCAGATTTATAAATCATGTTCTCCTCTGATCTGTGTCTGCTGGACATCCCATTAAGACATGGCTCACAGTCTCTAAGCACTCACAGTGATGACATTTCCCATCCGGATGTTTCCCTATTAGCATCACCCCACCGGCTAACCCACAGTGCCCGAGCCCAAGCCTTGTTAATTTGACGTCCTCTGCCCTCCTCACATACGCTCTCTTTGTAGGATATCTGACAGTATTCAGCAAAAACCCTCGATAAATACACGCGTCTCCCGTGGGATGCCAGATCTGACAGTATTCCGCAAAAACACACGAGATAAATCGACACCGAGTGAAAAACATGAACATAACAACGAAAATGCATCACACAAAGATTTACAGCTGCTCTGAATAACCAAAGTAAAGCGGAAGCACAACCCGTCTGAGGGTAAACAACAAACGTACAACCCTGATCATCAGCATTGCAGCGTAACACCAAGAAAACAATGAATGTCAGCTGAAGATCTGTGGTGCAAACTGATGATGGGTGAAGCAAACAGCTCTGAAACAACTCCACACAGGGATCATATAATAAACAGGTTTTTGTTTGGGTCGTCTGTGGAATATTTTGAGAAATTGCATTAACGTTGTGGTCAGGTTTTGGAATCATTTGAAGGACTTTTCTCTTTTAACCAAATATGCTGAAAAGAAACCTCACCATGCGGAATGCCTGCCCAATCTGGCAACGTGGGCTGAGGACTCATCAGGACCCCCCCACCTCCTGCACCACCCCTTCATGCTGCTGCCATCAGGCAGAAGATCCAAACCCTAAGTTCTGCCTCAGAAAACATTTACCAGAAACCTGTCCTCTGCTCTGCAGTGACTGTTATAAACAGCACAACATCATCTGTTGTTCTGCTGTGTTATGGTGTGTGATGGGTTTGTAAGTGTGTTTTTAATTTGTCATTAAGCCATGTCAAAGACAAGTTTCTGTTTTAATTGAAGAGGAGACAATAAAGTTTCTATCTTTTTTTAAAGATTTTTTTGTTGTTTTGTAATTAAAAGAAAGAACATATACAAGCTCTCTAAAGTTTCGGTCTACTTGAATAAAATATCATAGAGTAGATACTGTGATAAATCACATCCTTTCATATAGCAGGTATGTTTTCAGCCATCTATGGTTAATCATCTGGAATGGGAGTAAATTCACCATGGAATTGTGACCTGGAATTGATTTCCACTTAGTGTTTAAAGAAGAGACTTAATAACTGAGGTACTGAATGTGCACAACAAACTTGACCTAAATGAAATGTAACGTAACGTTCTGCAATCTGCGAAGCACCAGACGTCCCCAGGCCGTCCCACAGGCTACTGCTGCGGCCGTAACCCACGACAATCTCTCAAAACTCTCCAACTCTTTCCAACATCCTGAACATAGCACCAACAGGCTGGCCTCAGCCACCCAGCTAATCTTACAGCGCCACCCTCAGGAACAATGGTGCAACAGCACATTTAACGGACTAAAGTTGACTCAAGAGTCATTACAGCATTTATTGCTATACAACATAAACTGGAGCTACAACTGAAATGACTTAACTTAAATAAACAGTACGCCATTAAATGAAAATCTACTGAAAGAGACAGCAACAAATGCGGCAAAAACAGACACTATAAATGCAAATACTTAAATAATAATGTAAACGAACAGAGAATTCTTGAGCAAGGCAACAAGCATGATTTAGAAATAGAATATGAAGTTCAATAATTACAGCCAAAAACTTAAAATGGGGAGGAAAACTTGGCATAGTATATAAATATTATTTAAATAAACCTTTCACTTGTTCTGTGTCTGTTTTCCATCTTAGAACCTGTTTGAAAATGTTTCTAGAGGCGAAGTCATTAATTCTATCACTACATGAAACCTGGTGGCCAATTCTGCAGTTAATACTGGAGAGATGTAAAGCTATTAACTAGCCAGCTAATTCTAAATTATAATCTGACTGTTTTTCCTCCTTTTCTTTTCCCTCTATTTTAACCTCCTTTCTGTCACTTCTTGTCCTCCGCCTGCTCTCGATGAGAAGAGCAGATCCGCTCACAGAAAACCGGGTTTTATACTGTAATAATAACACAAACCAAAAACAAGAAATCTCATTTCAATTAAAGTGTAAATATGAGCCGTGTGACCGGGGCCAGAACGGCGCTCTGCGCTACAAATCCCTCACGTTGTGCGTTTAATTCAATAAAACCCAGAGCGAGCCATGTGTGTCCGTGGAACAGCTCTACGTGTCTAACGTTATAGGTCTGCACGAGGCGCCGCGCAGGAACCGGAAGTGTCCATGTATGGCTGAAGTTAGCGAGACCAGACTTCCGGTTGGGTGTGAGCCTCCAGAGAATTTTACAAACAAACAGAGAAGTCTTGGTTCTGCTCCCGGTACGTTGGACCACGTCTCCGGCCGCTGTCCCGCCGCGTCCCGCCGTGTCCCGCCGCGTCCCGCCGTGTCCCGCCGTGTCCCGGACCTCACTGAGCTCGCGCTGTTCGCAGAAAATGTCCAAGTCTCTGAAGAAGATCGTGGAGGAGAGTCGAGATAAGAACGTTCCGGAGGTGGAAATGTGTGACCGAGGCATCTCCAACATGCTGGACATCCCGGGACTGTGTAAGCCGCTCCGCCTTCTCAGCTCTTTCCGTCGTTCCGGGTCTGGGTCCGGGTCCGGGTCTGGGTCTCACAGGGTCTGGTCCCTGGAGGCTGACCTGATGCTCACAGCGTAATGTTCCTGCACAGATCATCCTCTCTGAGAGGATTTAAATGTTTTCTACTTTCACGAACTGCCTGGACTCAGGTCTGGAGGACCTGGAGCCTCCCAGTCTGGAGAGTCCTGCCTTAGTCCGGTTTTAATGATCTGTAGAGTCCTGCCTTAGTCCGGTTTTAATGATCTGTAGAGTCCTGCCTTAGTCCGGTTTTAATGATCTGTAGAGTCCTGCCTTAGTCCGGTTTTAATGATCTGTAGAGTCCTGCCTTAGTCCGGTTTTAATGATCTGTAGAGTCCTGCCTTAGTCCGGTTTTAATGATCTGTAGAGTCCTGCCTTAGTCCGGTTTTAATGATCTGTAGAGTCCTGCCTTAGTCCGGTTTTAATGATCTGTAGAGTCCTGCCTTAGTCCGGTTTTAATGATCTGTAGAGTCCTGCCTTAGTCCGGTTTTAATGATCTGTAGAGTCCTGCCTTAGTCCAGTTTTATTTATCTGTAGAGTCCTGCCTTAGTCCGGTTTTGATGATCTGTACACAGCAAATTTTCCAGTGTTGAATTAACTCTGAAAGTGTTAGAGTGGTCTCATATATACACTGTTGTAGTGTTAAAATCTCAACACTGACCAGTGTTAATTTTCTAATGCTGACACTCTGTAGGGTTATATTAATATTCCTCTCTGTTGACCAGTGTTCCTATTTACCTCTATACAGTGTTAATTCTTAGAATGAACACTTTAAAGTGTATATTTTAACACTTAGATTTAACACTACAACAGTGTATATGAAACAATATGAAACCACTCTTAACACTTTCAGAGTTAATTCAACACTGGAAAATTTGCAGTGTAGAGTCCTCACTTATTTTGATTTTTTTTATCTGTAGAGTCCTGCCTTAGTTTGATTTTTTTTAATCTGAGGATCATCTTCAGGATGTCCTAACGTGTTGACTGTATTCTGTCTGTTTCAGTCACTCTGTCCAACATCACTCAGCTGGTCCTCAGTCACAACAAGCTCACAGGTGAGTTGATCTCCCCAGACCGCTGAACCAGGTCCAGCCCAGCTCTGAATGCTCCCCAGACCGCTGAACCAGGTCCAGCCCGGCTCTGAATGCTCCCCAGACCGCTGAACCAGGTCCAGCCCGGCTCTGAATGCTCCCCAGACCGCTGAACCAGGTCCAGCCCAGCTCTGAATGCTCCCCAGACCGCTGAACCAGGTCCAGCCCGGCTCTGAATGCTCCCCAGACCGCTGAACCAGGTCCAGCCCGGCTCTGAATGCTCCCCAGACCGCTGAACCAGGTCCAGCCCGGCTCTGAATGCTCCCCAGACCACTGAACCAGGTCCAGCCCGGCTCTGAATGCTCCCCAGACCGCTGAACCAGGTCCAGCCCGGCTCTGAATGCTCCCCAGACCGCTGAACCAGGTCCAGCCCAGCTCTGAATGCTCCCCAGACCACTGAACCAGGTCCAGCCAGACAGGACCTGTCTCGTTGTGCCGCCTGACGATGTTCTCCTCTTTACTGTGATAAAATGAGACGTTGCTCAACGATCAGCCTGCTGCCCTGAAACTAAAGTATGCTGCAGTAAATTGGAGAATGTCATTCAATATATTAAGGAATATATCCCCTCATGACATTTAATATTTTTTAAATTAAATTAAAATGAATTAAAATAAATTGTAATATGCAGAAATCGTACAAAAACTTGAAATAAGGAATTTGAGTCATAATATGTTTTAATCACAATATAACATATATACATAATACTAAAAAAAACTGTAACAAAATAAATTCTAATATTTTTTTTAATCTCTAGGAAGTTTCATCGCGGGTCCCACTTCCCTTCGTTCTTATATTTTGGCCGTAGTTTGTTGTAGAAAGTAAAACATGAGATGCACCACTTCAAATTAGTGTGTGTGTGTGTGTGTGTGTGTGTGTGTGTGTGTGTGTGTGTGTGTGTGTGTGTGTGTGTGGTTACTGTTGGAGGGGGGGCAGTGTGACTGTTTACAAGATGGAGGGAGGGGGGAGTGGACACAGTGGAGTGCTGCAGCGAATGCCGTCCTGGACGCAGAAGCACCGCGAACGTCTGGGCGCCGGCGCTCGGCTGTCCGCTCTGGAGGCGTGTCTGCTGCCTGCTCTCCGCCGGTCACATCGACGGCACTCGGCTGATCCGTCTGCTCTCGGTTTTCACATTTAAAGAGCATTTTAAACTTAACGAATGGCGCTCTCGGCGCTCGCGTGAAAATAGAGCGGAGCGGGAGCGCTGCAGAGCGCTGCAGAGCGCGAGCCGCGGCGTGCGCAGCGCCCCCCTGCGCGTTGTGTGCGGCAGTCAGACAGGTTAACATGGAGGCCATCAGAAACTCCGTGCACGGCGCTTCCGCATCCAGTGAGGACAGCATGTGGAGCGTCTTTATGCAGGAAAACTAAAGTTTGCGTGTAAAAAAGTAACAATTATTTTAATTTAACTTGACCTTCTAGGGGGGGGCGGGGGTGCTGTTGAGGGGGCGGGGCCCCCCAATATAATGGTAGGGGAAACACTGCTGTAACGACGCTGTAACTCACTGACACCAGAACACACTGTAACGACGCTGTAACACACTGACACTAGAACACACTGTAACGACGCTGTGACACACTGACACTAGAACACACTGTAACGACGCTGTAACACACTAACACTATAACACACTGTAACGACGCTGTAACACACTGACACTAGAACACACTGTAACGACGCTGTAACACACTAACACTATAACACACTGTAACGACGCTGTAACACACTAACACTATAACACACTGTAACGATGCTGTAACACACTGACACTAGAACACACTGTAACGATGCTGTAACACACTGACACTAGAACACACTGTAACGACGCTGTGACACACTGACACTAGAACACACTGTAACGACGCTGTAACACACTAACACTATAACACACTGTAACGACGCTGTAACACACTGACACTAGAACACACTGTAACGATGCTGTAACACACTGACACTAGAACACACTGTAACGATGCTGTAACACACTGACACTAGAACACACTGTAACGACGCTGTAACACACTGACACTAGAACACACTGTAACGATGCTGTAACACACTGACACTAGAACACACTGTAACGACGCTGTAACACACTGACACTAGAACACACTGTAACGACGCTGTAACACACTGACACTAGAACACACTGTAACGATGCTGTAACACACTGACACTAGAACACACTGTAACGATGCTGTAACACACTGACACTAGAACACACTGTAACGACGCTGTAACACACTGACACTAGAACACACTGTAACGATGCTGTAACACACTGACACTAGAACACACTGTAACGACGCTGTAACACACTGACACTAGAACACACTGTAACGATGCTGTAACACACTGACACTAGAACACACTGTAACGATGCTGTAACACACTGACACTAGAACACACTGTAACGACGCTGTAACACACTGACACTAGAACACACTGTAACGATGCTGTAACACACTGACACTAGAACACACTGTAACGACGCTGTAACACACTGACACCAGAACACACTGTAACGACGCTGTAACACACTGACACTAGAACACACTGTAACGACGCTGTAACACACTGACACTAGAACACACTGTAACGATGCTGTAACACACTGACACTAGAACACACTGTAACGATGCTGTAACACACTGACACTAGAACACACTGTAACGATGCTGTAACACACTGACACTAGAACACACTGTAACGATGCTGTAACACACTGACACTAGAACACACTGTAACGATGCTGTAACACACTGACACTAGAACACACTGTAACGATGCTGTAACACACTGACACTAGAACACACTGTAACGATGCTGTAACACACTGACACTAGAACACACTGTAATGACGCTGTAACACACTGACACTAGAACACACTGTAACGATGCTGTAACACACTGACACTAGAACACACTGTAACGATGCTGTAACACACTGACACTAGAACACACTGTAACGACGCTGTAACACACTGACACTAGAACACACTGTAACGACGCTGTAACACACTGACACTAGAACACACTGTAACGACGCTGTAACACACTGACACTAGAACACACTGTAACGACGCTGTAACACACTGACACCAGAACACACTGTAACGACGCTGTAACACACTGACACTAGAACACACTGTAACGACGCTGTAACTCACTGACACTAGAACACACTGTAACGACGCTGTGACACACTGACACTAGAACACACTGTAACGACGCTGTAACACACTGACACTATAACACACTGTAACGACGCTGTAACACACTAACACTAGAACACACTGTAACGATGCTGTAACACACTGACACTAGAACACACTGTCACGACGCTGTAACTCACTGACATTAGAACACACTGTAACGACGCTGTAACACACTGACACCAGAACACACTGTAACGACGCTGTAACACACTGACACTAGAACACACTGTAACGACGCTGTAACTCACTGACACTAGAACACACTGTAACGACGCTGTAACACACTGACACTAGAACACACTGTAACGACGCTGTAACACACTGTAACGACGCTGTAACACACTGACACTATAACACACTGTAACGACGCTGTAACACACTGTAACGACGCTGTAACACCCTGACACTAGAACACACTGTAACGACGCTGTAACACACTGTAACGACGCTGTAACACCCTGACACTAGAACACACTGTAACACACTGACACTAGAACACACTGTAAAGACTTTGAATCCCGGAGCAGAATGGAAGGTGTGTGTGTGTGTTTGGCGCTGTCAGCCTGTGAGTCGTCTGACTGGTGGACAGCACAGTGTGAGCTCAGATGTTCATTAATCAAGATAAGAAAGCAGTCAGGACCGATACCTGCTGCCTTTAAGAACACAAGTGGTGTGGTCTGATGCTCCTCCTTTTGTTTGTCTGTATTGTGTTTAAACATTTAGCTCGCATTATCTCTATGTAGCATTACTCAGCTCACACACTTTGTTTAGAAAAAAATGAGGGTTTTTTTTTCGTTGCGTTTTGCTGAACGTCTGACAATCCCACGCTCGTCTGGTGTTGTGATCAGTAACTCCCAGTTTTAGCAAATGTATGATGCCCGTGATGCTTTTGAAGACGACTCTGAAAAACACCTTACCTCATGTCGACAACGGATTATGCTTTAGCAGCTGAAAGGTGTGGGGACCGAGGGCACAGGTTCGCCCATGCATGTTACACCAAACAGACATCCTGTGATAAGACAGTCCTGCTTGAAACTGCACCATCACAGCCTCTGGCGTGGCTCCGCCCACGCAGCTGTCAGAATTAATGCGTCTTCACGTGACCAGTGTTTGGTTTTTTGCGTGTAGCAGACATTTTGCACGTGGAGTGGCAGTGCTGAGGAGATTTTCAGATTTTCTGTGGAGCTGGGCGCGCGGGTGCTGTAAATGATGTGATGATGCTTTTCCACCAGTAGAGGGCGCCACAGGCTCACAGCAGCCATCAGTTGAGCGACATGCTGAACTCCTGCAGAGCTCAGGAGACACGTGGGGCAGGTCCTGCTCATTCAGTCCGGAAGATCATGATTGTCCTTCATTCTGGGGAAACATAATGTCCCGCATCGTGTCCTGTGACTGATGCTTCTGCAAAGTGCTGTTGGGACATTCATAGTGTGTGTGCAGCATTTTATCCTGTAAAATGAAGAAATCACAGCATTTTTTATAATGCAGAAATTAAATTGCATGTTGATTTTATGAGTCATAAATATAATTTATACAATCTTATATGTTTTCATTTTTTAGTTGTTTCTGAAGGTTTGAGTCCTTTTTTCATGATTTTCAGCTATTTCAGCAGTTTCATTGGATCAGGATTTTTTGCTTGTTTCTTAGTTTTATTAATTGTCTTGTCGCTTTCGTTGTTTCAACTGCTTTTTCTCATGGTTGTTATTTTGGTCAGACTTTTGTTTTAGTGAGTAATTCAGAGTCGTTTTGGAAAGTACTTCATGTAGGATCATTTGTGATCCTTCTGAAAATTTCAGCACATGATTACATGAGGTTGTAATTTTCTAAAGTTAAATTTGAAAGTACTTTTATTGGAGTATTTTGTGGAAAGGTCCACGCCTGCGTGGAAATGGACAGTTTAGGGACATTAACCATTAACAGAGCAGAGATGAACAATCCACAAAAAGTGTTTCACATTTTCATGATTCAATTCAGTTCGATTCAGCTTTATTGATAAAGTGCCAATTACAACACATCATTTCGAGGCTGCTTTTACGGAGAAAACCCAGCAGTCCCAGTGACGTGCTGTTTTTGTCAGGACTGATCGTGGTCTCTGTCTCATGTTTGATCTGATTCAAAGCAGCTGTTGTTGGCTGCTCTTTCTGAAACTTGCTAAGCGTCTTCCTCTTCAGTGTGGCTTCCTGGAGTCGCCGGGTGTAGAAGCCTTTGGACTGTTGGCACATTGTTTAGTTTCAATGTTTGTGTTGTTGCATGGTTTGGACACTTGGTGGCAGTAGTTGGGCGCAGGTCACATATGTGAAGGAAAACAAGAGGAGCAGGACGGACTGTTCTCCCCAGACCAGCAGACCAGGTCCGTCTGGCAGCCCCTCCCAGCAGCCCCTCCCAGCTCCTGGTGTTCCTCCCTCCTCCTCTGAACCTCCTCCAGCGTTTGCTCCCACGCCTCTGGAGGCTCCAGCAGGCTGAGCGGCTTGTGGCTTCAGAGATCCAGATCAGATCAGATCAGGTGTGAGTGGTGTCGTATCGAGCCCCTTGCTGATCACCTCAGCTGTGGACTTCAGGCTGAATGTACCTGTTGGGTCATGGGGGGCCTCCATGGAGGCTCTGACTTCGGGCCTCTCCTGTACGACTGACGCCATACTGCAGATCAGCTGGTTGGTCTGGGTGGGGATACTGAGCAGTGCTGTGTTTACACTCAGAGACCTTTCTGGAACTTTGTCCTTTAGCCTTGGCAGGCGGGAGGAAGTTATGTTCCCAGGACTTCCTGATCTTGTGTTTCAGGTTTCAGGTTTCAGCTCTCCCTGTGAGCCGTTGTTCTGTTGGGGCCTGGTACCCGGTCTCAGCGTCTGGGCTGATGCTGTCGTCCCCATCCTGACCCGGCGTCCGGACTCCTCCTTGCTGTACACTCAAAAAAATGTTTTGTTGAATGAACATAATTTCAGTATGTCAAGTGGTTGCACGAAATAATTTTATCTGAAGCAGGATATTTTTATTATGTTGGCTGAACTAATTATTTTTAAGTTAATTTAAATGAATTGTATTATGTGTCCTCCTCAATCATTTTAAGTTGACTTTACTCAAATTTTCAATTAATCCCATTTTAAATGTACTTAAATAAATGAAGTTTTTTAAAATTTTTGTGCATTTCCAAATTAATTAAATTGCTTAAGTTCTATTTTTATTAAACTGATTATAATGAAATATTTTTAGAAATACATCACAACGAATTAAAAAATGTGTTTAGACAACCAACTTTATTATGGTGCAAATATTTAACATCTTACATCAGAGCTGTCTAATGATCCATGGAAATTCTAATGAAAAACTGTAAAAAACTCTCCATGCAGGGACTGAAACACTGTTAACAGACACATTCATCTGTTTTCAGAAGAAAAAAAAGTTGCTGTGGTTGTGAAATGTACAATTACATTAAATAAACTAACCACAGTCAAGTCTCTTGACATGCAGAAAGACAGGATCTCAACATGTACAGTACCTCTTATAAGACAAGAACCTGTGAAAAATGCAAATTACATTAACAATACTTGTTTTAGCTTTAAAACCTTACATCTTAAAAGCCTCTACTGAAGGTTTTAAACACAAGAAGGCAGAAACGCAGTGATCAGATACTGTCACCCAGAACCAGAAGGATGGAACAAACAACGTTTTGTGGATCATGACTCGGCAGCAGAATGGTTCCATCCCAGTTACATGTTGAGTGGAAATTACTCTTGATAGAGCTTACTTCACAGCTTTTTTTGTGTTGGGAAAAATACACCTATGCCTTCAATTGAGAAAATAACCCAGAAAAAAAACCCCAAAAAGTTTAATCATCAAAATCCAAACCATACCACGAGGGCCACATAGGGGGAAAACAAACACTGTCCCTAACTCAGAACTGACAACACGACTGAAAGGCAACGTTTCACCTGAACTGACACTAAACCAAGAGGCTTTGTCGACTGTCTTCAGATCCATCCAGGACATATCCTGTCCCTCTTCTGGATCTTGGCCTCAAACAGGAGAACCAGAGGACATCCGGTATTACTGCCTAATGCGGAGAGCTGCCAGAACGTCGATCTGTTGGAGTGTCCTCACCACTGGCTGCATGAATTCTGCACTCTGCAGCAGCGTTTCTCATCTGTGTTCAAGTCTTAGTCATACTGCTGTTCAGATCACAGAAACACCAGACACAACTGTGGCTCAACAATTTCTACAGTCCAACACTGATTTTGTTCTTTAGTCCAAGGACTTTGGGGGACAGCTTTTCCCCGTCCATTCCCATGAGCACTTTCTGAATGAACTGGTGATGGCGTCTCAGTTCCTTGGGGTCGGCCAGGTTCAAAGCGTAGACGACTCCAGCAGCGCAGCGCAGGCCTGCCTGCAGATCCAGTGTGGTCCAGAATGATCGATCCATCAGCAGAACTTCCGATGTCATCATGATGTCCGGGACCGTTCTCCTGGTGGATGACGTGAATGCCCACGGCCCTCGTCTGGCATTTCCTTCGATGTCCTGCATATTTTAAGCAAATTGGAGAAAGGGCGAACATCAGAAAGCTTTGCCACAAATAAACTTTTTTTTTATCATATACTGTAGATCTGTATGACAGATATGTTCATATTTCCATAAAGGCACCGTCTGTTAGTGCATCAAGTGTTTTACTGGCACTGTATTCCAAGGTGTTCCTTTGTGCTTTTACTCTATGCCTGGCTCTTACAAGCAACAGGATTTTTTTTTTTTTACTAAACTGACATTCCAAAGGTTCTCTGATGGTGCGCTGTAACAGCAAATAATTCTTATCAGCATGACAAACACCTCTGCTGTACAGCGAAGAGACCCGGTAGGAAGCCAACACTACTAGACAGACAACTTCAGAATGTCAGAACTTGTGGGTTTGCTGTAATTTAAGCTCCTCTGAGGTCACCAGAGGACAAAATGTCCTCTCACAGAAACAGCTACAAAAATACAACAGAATGTTTTTGTACTTTTTTGCACAAATAATCAGAATCAGAGCGAGTGAATCAGAACATGTTCCTTTGCTCTGGGGTAGACCACAGAGCTCACTGTGAAGAGAACGGTGAGTTTACTCACCCGTTCACACACTGTCCTGTCAGGATGAAGTGTTGATGATAAGTCAGAGACTGACTGATCATTTTATTCTCCTGATGTACAACAAGCCAGGTGAAAGAGGAGGTTCTCTGTAGAGCAGGAGTCCCACTGTTTGGAGGCTCAGAGAGATGTCGGGTTTCTAGCTGGAACGTTCTCTGGCTGCAGGCGCACTTCGTTCACTTTACAGAGCGCTTATTTGGATGTGTATGAAAGTATGCCAAAGATATACTATCAGACAAAACAAGTTCTACAATAAGGTCAAAGGTCACTCTCCACCTCAGAGTCACATAAAGAAGGATCATGCCGAGACCTACAGCAGGAAAACTTGGCCTCAGTGCGGAGCGCTCATCACTTCTTCAGATCGTTTGTTCCTTCTATGAGCAGCTGGCTCTGAGGATGACTGTAGTTACATACGAGTTAGAGCATGAAAGGAGAACTGTCCGTATCGATAATCCAAGACCGATGTTCCAATTGTTTTAGAGGAAAATAGTGTTGCATTATTTTCATTATCATTTTTCTGGCATTGTGAAAGACCACCGTTTTAGACATCGACGCACAATAGGAAATGTGTCCCATCTCATAGTAAACAGTAACTGTACTTTTCTCTGAAATGTAATCCTGGAATTAGTGAATCCACGATGTCATTGTGTACTTGTGGTGGGATTTCAAAAGAATTGGGTCTAAAGCGACTCAACTGGTCATTTTTGTGTCGTTTACCTAAAGGGGTAGTCAGTGAGTTATTATTAGAATTTGATACTGCAAAAACAAAAAAAATAAGGCTTGAAAATCTACTTTGTTACCAATCTTATGAATGATTAAGCCTGATGTATTTTTTAATTCCCTAGCCTTCGAACATTTAGACGTTTCATAAAAACAGCTGAATAATGTAATGAAACTGGTATGTAAAGGGTTAAAACCAAAGAAATACATATTTAGAATTTTTGATTAGGGCTGAAATTGATCACATGATCTGTGTTAGAAGAAGTAACATTTTTAATCTTAATCTTAATTTTTAATCATAATTCTTTTTAGAAGCTTTTGGGACATGTGTCCTCTGGTGACCCCAAAATGAAATTATAAATCTGACATAAAAAAAAAAACTACATGAAAATAATTTTTTAACTAAACTTTTTATGCCTGATCTTAAATAAAAATACCCAGTTTGTTTTATTGAAGATTAATAATTTGAGAGATAATTTCATGGAAACACTGACATTATGTAGTTGAATTTGCATTGAAAGGTTTAAAACATATACAATAATTAAAAAATGTTGTGTTTTTGGATTAGGACTGAAGGTGACTGAATGATTTTGGCAGACAAAGTTATGTTTTCATAGCAGTTTTTCAAAGGGGACATTTCTGTCCTCTGATAACATCAAAGAGTCGTACATTTGTCCCCAGTTAAACTGACAGTAAGGAACTTTCATTCATTCATTCATTCATTCATTTTCTGCTGCTTTATCCCTTTCGGGGTCGCAGGTGGCTGGAGCCAATCCCAGCTGCTGTGGGCGAAGGCGGGGTACACCCTGGACAGGTCGCCAGTCTGTCGCAGGGCTGGACAAACAACCATTCACTCACACATTCATACCTAGGGGCAATTTAGGGTGATCAATTAACCTACCATGCATGTTTTTGGACCGTGGGAGGAAGCCGGAGTACCCGGCCGGAGTAAGGAACTTTTCAACCTTAATAAAACATTTTAATATCTTTTGTGATGATACATCGACTTCCAGCAGCTGAATGAGCCTCTGTCAGCCTGAGGGCGTCAGTGTTGCTTCACCTGGACTGAGCAGCGGTGAGGAGGGTGGGAGGAACCCTGCTCACTGAAACACTCCATGTGCGGACTGCTTTACGGCGTGCGTCACATCATGATAGAACATTGTTTAGCCACCTTCAGGCTACGTTCACACTGCAGGGCTGAACGCTCAATTCGGATTTTTTTGTGAAATCCGATTTTTTTGCGAGTTCGTTCACATTTACAATAAAATGCGACTTGTATGTGATCTCCCATCTGAACGGAATACCACCCAAAAGTGTCCCGCATGCGCAGAAGAGGACATAACGACGTCACGCAGCAGCGCGCTTCAATGTTTGCGGAACCCACAAACAACATACAGAATCTACAGCTTTTCAAGCGTCAATGATTTATTTAAGAACTGATCAAACACGTATTCTTACAATTGAATCGTGAGCAATCATTTCAGTGCTGCGCTTCTAATCAGCCGCGCCGAGCTCCTTCTGTGTGTGTGTGTGTGAGAGAGAGAGAGACACAGGGAGCGAGAGAGAGAGAGAGAGAGAGGGAGAGCGCACGTGTGAATATTATTATTTTTCCTCCCCGTTGTCCTGGCGCTGCAGAATTTAGCGAATGAGACGGAAGAGAGCCAAGTTTTTGGCCATGGCGTTTTGTGGGGCAGCAGCAGCAACAGAGAAACGCAGTCAGGAGTGGGGGGACAGTGATGAGAGGCTTTAATGATACGGAGTTCAATAATAATTTTCGGATGACAAGAACTCCCTTAATGTGCGTCTGCAAGCGCCTTTTTTTAACACTCACGGTAAGACTCACGTCTTCAGCGCCCCACATCGTGACGTGCAGGTCGGATAAATGCGACCTGGCCGTTCAGACTGAAGTCGCATGGCAAAAGATCCGATACGTATCAGATTTAGGACCACATGTCCAAGTGGCCTGGGTCGCATTTGAAAAAATCGGATCTGTGTCGTTCAGACTGTCAGGAAAAGATCCGATACAGGTCGCATAGGGGCAAAGAAATCGGATTTGGGTCACTTCAGCCTGCAGTGTGAACGTAGCCTTAGATTCATGACCTCGTCGCTATCCATCCTTCTCACAGCCACTGGAAACAAATGTAGGCGAGTTCAGTCCGACAGCACGCCACCGGGAGCAGCATGTTACCACGCCACGCGCTAGGCCTCATGGGAACTGTAGTATTCGGTCAGGCAAAACACTACCGCTTTGTCCACTGGCGCCGCCAAAATCAACGAAAACTGAAAGTTCCTTGGTGTTGCTTTAACCTTTGACCTCTGGGAAAAAAACAAAAAACATCTTTAAATTTAAAGGCTTTCCATGAATAACACTGTCCTACAAAAAACCTTCCATTGATCAACACAACAAGTTGTGGCCAAAAGTTGAACAAAAACTTGCCAGAAAGGACAAAAATGTCCCACAAGGGTTAAAAACAAGTTCACGGCTTGAAGCAGGAAAAGATCACAGTAATAAGTAAAGACTGCTGATAGGAAAATAACCCGAGAATAAACTGTTGCTCAAAATATAGGCACACTAGTAGATGAAGTATGTGGCGTCCGTTAGTACCTGTCCACACGTTGCAAATCTGCAACACTGAAATAGAGCTGCTCCTGGGGGAAAAATTGAGATAAAATCTACTAATTGGCATGTACTGCATCTATATGTGTTCATAATTCATCTTATGCAGTTTTGGTTTGAAACTGATGGAGTTGGTAGTGATACTTACTTGAAGTTGATGTGAAGAAAATCCCGGCCAGTGATCTCAAGTTGTCAGACATGTTGAAGTGAGACGGCGCTGCCATCTGGTGAGCCGGAGGGAAACTGTTTGTTGCTGAAGCACAACTCAGTCCTGCAGCGGTACTTCCAGTGAAAAAAGGCTTATAGATGTAGATGTGGATCAATGAGGTCATTAGAATGTAGCTGCTGCAGATCTGCAACGCCTGCCTCGAGAGGAACTGTCCTGTAAACCTGACATCAAAATGCTGCGAAAAAGTCTGTTTTTTAGATCGAGATCCACATTTTATAAAATGTATTATTTCTTCCCAAACCCGTCCCTGTTAGGAAAAATAAAAAAGAGGAAAAAAGAGCGAGAGCGTCAGGCTGCGTTACTTGGCGACCGTCACTCACTGACAGCTCTGGACGTCCGGAACAGTTTTGAGTTTATGAAAAACACAATCAACACGCTGTCTCACATAATCAAACAATATTCAAACTGAGCTACAAACACTGGAGCTAGGAACCACATTTCAACTCGGGGGCAACAACAACAAAAAACCCCCAGACAGCGCAGCGCGTCCATCCAGAACTATTGTGAACCCGCTGACAGCGCTGCAGGTCTTCATCTCCACCCAGCCTCCAGACCCGCTCCAGCACCAACACAAAGCCTCCTCCAACAACTTATTATTATTGTTTCGTATTTTCCAACATTTTGGGGAAGTTAACCGACCTGTCGATGAGAGGAAACGATGAGAGACCCCCCCCACCCCCCCCCCCCCCCCCAAGCCATAAGAACCTCATCCACGGACAGACGGACTGGATGTGAACTCCAAACTCTCCGTCTGACTCGGTTCTCCACAGAACTCAGACAGAATAATTTCTGATCCGTTTCTGAGCGCCCCCCCAGGCTGCTCCGACCTGGCGGTCTGCCTCCGTTCTCCACGGAGCTCCAACACGCTCCGTCTTAACAACAGCCACTTAAAGGAATACTCCACCCAAAAAACGATTTGGCCTCATTTTCTACTCACCCTCATGCTGAGAAACACTCTGGAGCACTTTTTTGACGATTCAAATGCAGTTGGAGATGTTTGGGGATTTTCGTGGTCAACAAACAGGGACCGACAGAGCCCGACAGAAAAAATGGTCCATAAAATCCACAAAACGTTCCCATTTTCCTTCATACTGCTCGTCCGCTGTAATCCAAGTGTCCTGAGCGCGTAACGTCCATAATTAATTCTTAACGAGGTCATTTAGTACATTTTAAGAGCCCAAACAGGGCGCTGTCATACAGCTCCATTGCATGTCTGCGCGCGCACCCTGAACTACGGAAGCCGCGGCAGACCAAGCAACACGCTTGTGCCCTTTCAGCAGGACACCGAATTCAAAGCTTTAAAACAGCAGCCAATCACTTTTGTGATTGTCCACAGCTCGGTCACTCACAGCAGAATATAAACAGCGGAACTTCTTCTTCTACGCTTGCAATTTAGAAAAGTAGTCGCTGAAAGCGCGCAAGCGTGTTGCTTGGTCTGCCGCGGCTTCCGTAGTTCAGGGTGCGCGCAGACATGCAATGGAGCTGTATGAGAGTGCACTGTTTGGGCTCTTAAAATGTACTAAATGACCTCGTTAAGAATTAATTATGGACGTTACGCGCTCAGGACACTTGGATTACAGCGGACAAGCAGTATGAAGGAAAATGGGAACGTTTTGTGGATTTTATGGACCATTTTTTCTGTCGGGCTCTGTCGGTCCCTGTTTGTTGACAACGAAAATCCCCAAACATCTCCAACTGCATTTGAAACGTCAAAAAAGTGCTCCAGAGTGTTTCTCAGCATGAGGGTGAGTAGAAAATGAGGCCAAATCGTTTTTTGGGTGGAGTATTCCTTTAATGACAGCAAAAAACAGACAGATTTTTATAGATAACTTCGTAAAGTTTCTCCTTTTACACAAACTACCGCCGTGAATTTAGCGCTGTCTCGATATGAGAGAAGTCAGTGAAGTGATCAGCGCACGGCTAGAAACCAATCAGATGCTTTGTCCCAAGTGTGAAACACTGAAGGCCCGCCTGACTCGCTCTGATTGGCTAAAACTCCTGAACATTAAGAACCACTGGTAGTTAGAACTGTCACTTAATGACTGCTTACAGAGAAGAAGAAAAAAACAAAAACAAAATATCTCTACGCTGGATTTGCGGCACCGTGCCGGAGGTCTTCAAGCCCTGCAAGTTACATTCATAAGATAAAACTTACCATATACTCATGGATCAGACGCCCACCATCCTCACCTAGGAAGAGGCAGAGCGCTCTAAGGACTGCAGCCCTTTTGGAACGAACATCACTTGTAGCCTGTGTGAAGAGATTTAACTAATGACAACATTTCCAGGCACTTAAGTATCACAGAAATATGCTCAAAAATCTTGCTCAGTGCAGGTGGCGTACATTAAAGGCCTCAGTATACTTCCCCGTCGCCGCTACGTCGTTCCTACGACGTAGACGTCGTAGCCCTACGACGGGCTACGTCGGGCTACGTCGGGGCTTGACGTGCGCCTCCCGAAAATTGTGACTTCGCGTCGTTTCGACGCGTGGTGACGTGAACGTCGAGGGCTGTGATTGGTCCGCTTTCGCGTTGTTTATAGAATAAAGTAGAACTCACCCGGAAAACTTTTCTGGCCCGAACAGTGCTTCGGGAGAAATATAGATCCAAAATTGAGCGGCGCACATCCCTATACTGTTAGCAGTGTTAGCACTGTTAGCAGACGGGGCTATGTGTATAGCCGCTCCTCAAACGGCTTTAATCGTCCAAAAGCTCATTAGTTTCACCAATATTTCATCACGGTCCGCTCAGCCTCTCCTCCACGACAGCTCGGTGTCGCCAGATATGTCATATATGCAGATATATGTTCGGTAAATGCACGCGTGTCTAGATACGTACGTCTAGAAATCTATTTCTATAGATCTATGTCTAGGTAAAGCCGGAGCTACGGAAGCCGCATTGTTGTTGTGACTGCCAGCGGCTTGGCAGAGGAGGGCGTTCCCTTGACGCAGGAGCAAGATATGTTCAGTAACGGCGTAGGGTTGTCGGCGTAGGATTTAACTAATGACAACATTTCCAGGCACTTAAGTATCACAGAAATATGCTCAAAAATCTTGCTCAGTGCAGGTGGCGTACATTAACTGTCCCACCAGAGAAAACAGGGCTGGAACATGTAAACAAGTAAAACATTCCTTTGGAAAGTGTCTTACATTAATGATCCAGGCTTTACTGAAACAGAATACAATAAAGCACACATATAGCATATACTACACTACAATGAATGAATAGTTACCTCTAGCAAGATCTGCAGATGTTTGGTTAGTTTCTGGCCAGTGACACCTCCCTTCTTCTGAAAAGCTGATGCCAGCTGAGGCTGAAGACTGTCCACCCGCGCCATGAAGGTCGTCTCCAGTGGATGTGTTGTGATTCGCTGAGATTCAGCATTTATCTGATGCACATAAAAGAAGAAGCAGAAGACAAAGAACACTGTGCTCAGTTATTTACGTAGTGATGATTGCTGTAATCACAGTGAAAATGCACAATGAAAAGAGGCACAGTGGATGGAAGCGGACATGTATTTACCTCATTAATATGGGAAAGCGCAGGCCACCTCGCTGTCGTCTCTCCAGCACCTGGACTTCCATGCACCACTTCTTCTCTTCTGTAGGAGGAAGTTTTAGACATCTTCTCTCTGACATCTGACGCCCCGTTTCTCTGTCTGACATCAGTCAGAAGTTCAACTCCTAAGTTTTCCAGACTGTCATCTGTTTCCCCAGCGGGGTGTGAAGGACAGCAGCTGACCTCTGCCTTTTTAGCTTTCTTTACGTTTTTGGCTGGGAAGCATTCATCTCTTGATTTATTCTTCAATGCATTAACAGTCACTTCAGGACATCCAGTGTTTCTCATCTTCGTCCTGTAATTAGCCATTCTGTATTCCAGGCTAATCATCCAGCTGTAGCATCCAGTGGCAGACAGATGTCGCCAACAGGGACATTTTTGGATGAGCGCCGATGCAACGTCATCTATCTGGTGATGTTGTGGATAAGCTGTATACTGGAACATTTCTTCAGCCAGTTTGTCTAGGATGTCGGACTTCAGCCCTGGTGGTATCTTCAGACTTGTGCCAGTTTCTCTAAATACCTCGTTTCCCCGCTGAAGCTGAACCTCCACATTGTATGGGAAGCGAGGAATGGTGAAGCCACGGGGCCGTCATGCGTTCTCAGATCACTGTCTGAATGGGACAGGATGATGGTGCTGTCGGAATCAGATGAAGAATATGAGGAGGAACTCTGAGGTGTGTGACTGGCTGATGGGCTTGCAGATGATCCAGCAGTGTTTGAAGAGTTCGGCCTTGAAGTGGGACTCGTATCCAAACAATGTGGCTTAATTCTTCCTCTGTCTTGAATGTCTTGCACTGATGTAATGTTCATGAACTCATTATTGAAGTCAGGATCCATGAACTGAATGCAAAAGTCTCTTTCAATTCCAAATGCATCACAAATTGTTCTGTGCAAGTCCATTAAATTCTTTGGCTTTCCTGAGTTGAGATCAAGTCTTCTGCAGTCGTCCTCTTCTACGATGACTCTCAGCTTCATGGGCTGTGCCATTCTTCAATCTAAATATCAAAGAGAAAAGTAAATAAATATTTGACAAATGAATTAACAGAAGAATACATAAGCACAGCATGATTTAGTGTGATCTGACCTTGTATATTTATGAATCTTTTAAGCGTCACCATTCGGCGGCCTCCAATCCTGTAGTCAGCCCAGGGGTACTGGTCCAGCAGGGCACCAAGTTGAATGAGGGAGACTTCAGAGGTTGAACACAACTCAAATGCCCTAAAATGCTCCATATACCAAGCATCAAACTCTTTGACAATGAAACTCAATGTTCCCTCCAAAACAACCATCTGGACAACTTCTGCAAAATCTGGCAAGCCACTAGTGGAACCACAAACAACCACCATGCCCTCTCTGCATGCCACTCCATCGACAGATGCAGTCTTAGTGAGCTGAATGTGTGCAAGAGCAGGGTCTTCTAGTTTCAAAACTGTCTGTACATCCTGATGCAAAGTATCAACAGAGACAGTTGAGACAGCTGAGACAGTCAAGTCACATTTTTTGGTTGTGATTGACTCCAAGTAATAGGCCATCATGAACTGATGTTTCACTGCCAGGGATAAGAGGATGTTTTTGAAGCAGCGTGTGTGACGAACGACCTGTTTAAAAAAACTATGCTTTGCTTCAAATCTCATTGTCCACAGACAAACAAGAGGACCAAAAAATCGAATCATCTGTGGATAATGTTCAACAAAATGATGTTCTGGTAATAGTTTTATACCTGGAAACACCTCTTGTAGCCTGCATCTGTGATCGGAGATTCTTTCCTCAAGGAAAGCAAGTGACTGCGCAGGGTGTACTGGTGCAACAACTAAATCCACAATATCCCTCAAGTCCAAAATGACTTGCCAGGCTGGCTCATTTGAGGGCACTAACTGTCCAACCAAAAATGGGAGAAAACGCAAGAGATCCCAATTTTCGTGAGCGTTCCCCCCAATAGTTTTGTTCTGCATGAAGGCCTTTGGAATAGAGTGTGGACGATTGCTCTTGTGTGTCCATTTGTAAGGAAATTTCAAAATTGATTCATTGAGACTATCCAGTGTGAAGTATCGTGTGGACATTAAATGATTCAGACAATGTGCCAACTCAAGTGGTACTGTGCCTTCAAAGATGTCATGTGCAACATCTGGGGGGTAGCCAGAGCAAACACTGAAATGAGAAAGATGTGCAGAAAAAACGCACGGCCTTTTAACACCATAACATGGTTTCACATGGCTCTGAGCTGAACGAACATGGGTTTCATGTGTCTCTTTGCTTCTGAGAGTAAACACATCTGATCTCACTTCCTTCTGCTGAATTTCAGACTTCTGAGCCAAACAAAAACGACAAATGTATTCACCTACAAAATTTTCTGTCAATCCAGCAATTCCATGTGCTCCCAAGTTACCTGCTATAACACACTGTACTGTGCCCTTAACAAGATCACCAAGCTGTGCAATAAAAATACCACGACTTTCTACAGTAACAAGATCCCTCAACAAGGGCTCTAGGACCTTTTCATAACCAAAACACCTGACATCTTCAGATCTGCACAGCAAGGCCAAATTAATAGAGGACAATGAAGAATGGGAACCAGGCGGTGAATTGCTGAGAGTCCAATAAACAGCACAGATTTTATGTTATTGCGAGATGTGCCGAGTGGATTACAAATTTCAAAATCATCCACATACAAATTAAGCAACAGTTTCAATTGGCCTCCTGATAAAAAGCTATTTTCTTTAAAGAACAAACCATCTTGGTAAGACCTGTATATCCCTTCTGTTTCTCTGTCTTCTGAACTGAGACCACTGTCTAACACTTTATTAAGAATGTGACAGTCTGCGAAAAGCTGGTGGAGAACTTTTAAGATTGGAACATATTGCAGTGTTCTGTTGCCTTTTTCATCTAATATATATTCTATGGGCTCGACAACTTTGAAATTGTCCCTGTAGTGTTTTTTGCGCTTAAATGATGTTGCCAAGGGACAGCCTTTACCTATTGACTTGCATATGGGATTAGACACACAGCAGTTCATCAGTTGCAGCACTTGGCACATGAAAAATATTTTCTAGTTTTAATAACAATGCTGCAGGTTTTTGTTCAATTGTATCTGTCTCATCCTTTGATGTATTTAAATCAACATCAGACTGGCTGTTATCACAGAAATCCTCACTGTCGAAGCCACCAGGCTCTGCGGTTTCAGTCACAGGAAGTCCATGGACTACACCATCCTTAAAATCTGCAAAAGAGTGCAAGCTGAGCTTCCGACTTTTGTGAGACTTGAATGTACTATGGTCTTGTATTCACAGCCTTTAAACATACAATTGACAGTTTCGTTGTTTTTTAGAGGATGATTCACATGCACGAAATAATCACGTTCAGTTCCAAGTTCACGAAAGCCACACAGTTGGCAGGAAAATGTAAATTCATCAGAGTGCTTTAAGGCACTGCTGTGATTCCTTGACAGGTGTGTCAAAAGTGAATTCCAGGTCTTAAAGATGCATGGACAATCTGGATGTATACACTTGATATGATGGCCTCGCCCAAAATGAATGTCTTTCTCTGTAATGTTTAAGAAGTTCTGAGCGTCCAGACACTACAACACCACAGTCTTTACTAGGGCTGGGTTTAAAAAATCGATTAGTCGATTTTGAATCGATTCTCCTTTTAATAGCCCTATATCGATTCATAAAACCCTTGAATCGATCTATTTAATGTGTCTTTTTCCCCCACAGTGTCATGTGACTTCTCGCTTGACACGAGATCTCGCGCAACTAGTCCATAGCGGTACGAAACGTCATGGCGGAGGCGCTGAAAGCACCGGACCTGCCAACCTGTACGCATTTTGCGTAGCAGGTACTGAATTTGACATCAAAATCCGCCGGTACGCTCCGTCTCATTAAACTACGCAAAAAGCTGCAGACATCTGTGAGCGCTGGTAGAAATGTGGACGTGCAGTACTCATGTTGACCACACGGTGCAGCAGTGCAGTGCTGCAGTTTCAACCAATCTGCATTGAGTAGCGGAGAATATCGGGTCTGCCGAACCCACAGCGTCGGCCGCTCTCTCCTGTCCTCCGCCTCCGCCTCCTCCTCCTCTCTTCCCGTTCCCCGAGCCCCCCCCCCCCCCCCCCCCCCCCCCCCCCCCCCCCCCCCCCCACCCCCCCCCACCCCCCCAGCAGCAGCTGGCGGCTAAAACGCTAGCCCCTTAAGCTCAGACCGGCCCGCCGGCGGGCCGGTCAACTTCTCCCGATGCATTTATCTAATATCCAGACGCATTTTGCAAATTCCACAGACGCACTATGTACCGTTAGAAAGCTGATATTCTCATGAATCCGCTGGTATAAACCACTTTCAGATGTGATTACCACAGCAGGTAATATTAACACATTTGTCCAACATACAGCAAATTAAGTAAACAGCGCAACTCACCTTTGGAGGCTCATAACTGATCACAGATGATCCATAATCCAGATAATCCAGCAAAAACTGCCACAGTACAAACGTATGCATCCAGACAAAGCTAGAAAGTATAGCCTTTTGTCCAAAACATGTCTTGAAATAAGCAAATAATCCAGAATTAGATGCGCCACCGCACGCGCACGCGATGCGTCTCTCCGCGTATGCATCCTATAATAATCCATTTTTTTATCAGATAAAAACATACAGACCGCTCTCACTCTCGCTGAGGATATCCAATATGGCGACTGATCGGTTTCCGTTGCTTATTCGTCATATTTCAACCAATCAAGTGACTCATCCCAGCCTCCGATGGCTAACCAGCCAACCGCTGCCGAGACTGATGGACCCACGTCATCGGTCGTCATCACTCGTCATCAACGTATTCTGAGCCAATCACGTCGGTGGAAACGTTTGACTGACAGGGCTGGTAGCCAATGAGCTTGCTGAATGGCTGGCTGGCCCGCTCGCGGGGTTTTGTGACTTCTCAGATATCTGCTGAGGGATGCACCTGCTGTCTGTCCCTGCTCCTCTCAATCTGAGGGCCTTATCCCACACTGAAGCCTGTCTGAAGTGATTTTTTGAGTACTTTATGAGTTTTTGGAGTGAAAATAATGTAAAAACGAGCCAAAAACCAACATATACCATTGTACAGAGGGCGTCCAGAGGGTATACAGAGGATGTCCAAAATTGACCTCGCCGGGGCATAGCAGTACAAATACATGTGTGAAGCACTCATTTCTTGTAGTACTGCTCTGACATTTTGACCTGAACTATGTAAGACCCCAGGCTTTAGCAAAATTGTGTTTTCAAGCTCTTTCAGTGCTGCCACACTTATTTCCAGGTGTTTTATGAGGGAAAAAATTCAGGCGAGAATGAAATTCATCCTAATTCAGTGTGCTGCAACATAAATAAATCTGTGCCAGTAACACCTAGAGTAATTCTGACTGCACTGGGTGAAAATACAGGTTGTCAGCTTTCAAATGAGACCCCAACCATGCATGTACTCCAAACAGTTCAAGAACAGCATTCAGTTTACTTTGGGTACGTCTTTAGTTGAACTTTTAGGCGAAAATTGCCCCGAGCTTAAAGCGATACTTCAACATTTTGGCAAATTGGCCCATTTAGGGCAATTCGGTAGTCATTTAGAACAGCCTAATTACTTTTTTTGTGAGGGCGATCTGTTGTTTATTCAGCGGTGGTTCTGAGGAGAGCTTCATGGCGGACATAATGGAAGTGGACGGTACAGCTGCTTCCCTTGTCAAACTCATCAAATACACAATCCAACAACCCCAAAACACTTTGGTGGACACGTTATAATCCGCACATTCACTACGCTGTGAAACACCAACAGATAATATTGTACCGTTACGAGGTTGAAGCAAATACTGGGAACTACTTTTTCTTTTTAAATCACTACGCCCAGACGCCATGTTTAGTAAGTAGTTCCGTTCTAGCAATCTTCGCAAAAAACGCTCAATCTCGTAATTTTGCATTAATATTTCACAGCGTAGTGAATGTGCGGATTATAACGTGTCCACCAGAGTGTTTTGGGGTTGTTGGATTGTGTATTTGATGAGTTTGACGAGGGAAGCAACTGTATCATCCACTTCCATTATGTCCACCGTGAAGCTCTCCTCAGACCCACCGCTGAATAAACAACAGCTCGCCCTCACAAAAAAAGTAAGTAGGCTGTTCTAAATGACTACCGAATTGCCCTAGATGGGCCAATTTGCCAAAATGTTGAAGTATCGCTTTAATGGTGTGTGTGTGTTTCTGTGTGTGTATGCACGTGTGAGTGTAGGTGTGTGTGTTTTGGCAAATACGTACTGTTAACAACGTTACTTTCACGTTGGAAATATCAATCAATCAATCAATTTATTTTTGTATAGCCCAGTATCACAACAACAGCTGCCTCAGAGGGCTTCAAGATGTTACATTTGTCGGTAAAAGTAAAAACAGTGAATAAGCATAATGGTAATATGTCAATATTCACAGTAACGAGACAGAACGAAGCAACCACCGCCTTCGACCCTCACATCCGGCAAGAAAAAACTCCAAAAACCCAGTGGGAAAAGAAGAAATCTTGGGGAGAACCACAGTATGGAGGGATCCCTCTCCCAGGGACGGACAGCTTTGGCAACAGCTAGCATGAGACAATAAGAAGTAAAGCCTAGGACAATGTTGAGGACAGTTCGTTGGACGGAATATGATGTCATAACGAAATAAGGGCCGAAAGTTTTTTTTTCCTATCGACATGAGCGCGAGCTGTGTGTGTATGTGTGCGTGCTTGTGTGTGCGCACGCGCTAAGTGGTACTCTAAAAATTTCACCAAAGTTGGCAGGTCTGAAGCATCAACAAAACACTTACAGGCAGATGTCTGGAAATTGGATTTCATTTTGACCCCATAGGTAATGCGCGTACGAAATTAAAGGGGCGTGGCTTGGTAGGTAACTAAAGCAGAGGGAGGGCGGAACCTCAAGACGTTGGATTAAAAAACCCTCTTTCTTTCAAAACTCCGGACACGAGCTTTAACAGGAATCGTCAAAGAATCAAATCGAATCGAAAATCGTGAATCGAATCATATTCGGCCCTTGTGAATCGAACCGAATCGTTTTCGGAAATTCAAATCGATACCCAGCCCTAGTCTTTACACTGCCACATAAACTACAGCACCACAGTCTTTACACTGCCACATGAACTACAGCACCACAGTCTTTACACTGCCACATAAACTACAGCACCACAGTCTTTACACTGCCACATGAACTACAGCACCACAGTCTTTACACTGCCACATGAACTACAGCACCACAGTCTTTACACTGCCACATAAACTACAGCACCACAGTCTTTACACTGCCACATGAACTACAGCACCACAGTCTTTACACTGCCACATAAACTACAGCACCACAGTCTTTACACTGCCACATAAACTACAGCACCACAGTCTTTACACTGCCACATGAACTACAGCACCACAGTCTTTACACTGCCACATAAACTACAGCACCACAGTCTTTACACTGCCACATGAACTACAGCACCACAGTCTTTACACTGCCACATAAACTACAGCACCACAGTCTTTACACTGCCACATAAACTACAGCACCACAGTCTTTACACTGCCACATAAACTACAGCACCACAGTCTTTACACTGCCACATGAACTACAGCACCACAGTCTTTACACTGCCACATAAACTACAGCACCACAGTCTTTACACTGCCACATGAACTACAGCACCACAGTCTTTACACTGCCACATAAACGACAGCACCACAGTCTTTACACTGCCACATAAACTACAGCACAACAGTCTTTACACTGCCATCTAAACTACAGCACCACAGTCTTCACACTGCCATATAAACTACAACACCACAGTCTTTACACTGCCATACAAACTACAACACCACAGTCTTTACACTGCCACATAAACTACAGCACAACAGTCTTTACACTGCCATCTAAACTACAGCACCACAGTCTTTACACTGCCATCTAAACTACAGCACCACAGTCTTTACACTGCCATATAAACTACAACACCACAGTCTTTACACTGCCACATAAACTACAGCACCACAGTCTTTACACTGCCATATAAACTACAACACCACAGTCTTTACACTGCCACATAAACCACAACTCCACAGTCTTTACACTGCCACATAAACTACAGCACCACAGTCTTTACACTGCCACATAAACGACAGCACCACAGTCTTTACACTGCCATATAAACTACAACACCACAGTCTTTGCACTGTGATATAAACTGCAACACCACAGTCTTTACACTGCCACATAAACTACAGCACCACAGTCTTTACACTGCCACATAAACTACAGCACCACAGTCTTTACACTGCCACATAAACTACAGCACCACAGTCTTTACACTGCCACATAAACTACAACACCACAGTCTTTACACTGCCACATAAACTACAGCACCACAGTCTTTACACTGCCATACAAACTACAACAACACAGTCTTTACACTGCCACATAAACTACAACACCACAGTCTTTACACTGCCACATAAACGACAGCACCACAGTCTTTACACTGCCACATAAACGACAGCACCACAGTCTTTACACTGCCACATAAACTACAGCACCACAGTCTTTACACTGCCACATAAACTACAGCACCACAGTCTTTACACTGCCACATAAACTACAGCACCACAGTCTTTACACTGTGATATAAACTACAACACCACAGTCTTTACACTGCCACATAAACTACAGCACCACAGTCTTTACACTGCCACATAAACTACAACACCTCAGTCTTTACACTGCCATACAAACTACAACACCACAGTCTTTACACTGCGATATAAACTGCAACACCACAGTCTTTACACTGCCACATAAACTACAGCACCACAGTCTTTACACTGCCACATAAACTACAGCACCACAGTCTTTACACTGCTACATAAACTACAGCACCACAGTCTTTACACTGCCACATAAACTACAGCACCACAGTCTTTACACTGCCACATAAACTACAACACCACAGTCTTTACACTGCCACATAAACTACAGCACCACAGTCTTTACACTGCCACATAAACTACAGCACCACAGTCTTTACACTGCCACATAAACTACAGCACCACAGTCTTTACACTGCTACATAAACTACAGCACCACAGTCTTTACACTGCCACATAAACTACAGCACCACAGTCTTTACACTGCCACATAAACTACAACACCACAGTCTTTATACTGCCACATAAACTACAGCACCACAGTCTTTACACTGCCATACAAACTACAACAACACAGTCTTTACACTGCCACATAAACTACAACACCACAGTCTTTACACTGCCACATAAACTACAACACCACAGTCTTTACACTGTGATATAAACTACAACACCACAGTCTTTACACTGCCACATAAACGACAGCACCACAGTCTTTACACTGCCACATAAACTACAGCACCACAGTCTTTACACTGCCATATAAACCACAACACCACAGTCTTTACACTGCCACATAAACGACAGCACCACAGTCTTTACACTGTGATATAAACTACAGCACCACAGTCTTTACACTGCCACATAAACTACAGCACCACAGTCTTTACACTGCCACATAAACTACAACACCTCAGTCTTTACACTGCCATACAAACTACAACACCACAGTCTTTACACTGCCACATAAACTACAGCACCACAGTCTTTACACTGCCATACAAACTACAACACCACAGTCTTTACACTGCCACATAAACTACAGCACCACAGTCTTTACACTGTGATATAAACTACAGCACCACAGTCTTTACACTGCCACATAAACTACAGCACCACAGTCTTTACACTGCCACATAAACTACAACACCTCAGTCTTTACACTGCCATACAAACTACAACACCACAGTCTTTACACTGCCACATAAACTACAGCACCACAGTCTTTACACTGCCATACAAACTACAACACCACAGTCTTTACACTGCCACATAAACTACAGCACCACAGTCTTTACACTGCCATACAAACTACAACACCACAGTCTTTACACTGCCACATAAACTACAGCACCACAGTCTTTGCACTGCCACATAAACTACAGCACCACAGTCTTTACACTGCCATATAAACTACAGCACCACAGTCTTTACACTGCGATATAAACTGCAACACCACAGTCTTTACACTGCCACATAAACTACAGCACCACAATCTTTACACTGCCATACAAACTACAACAACACAGTCTTTACACTGCCACATAAACTACAGCACCACAATCTTTACACTGCCATACAAACTACAACAACACAGTCTTTACACTGCCACATAAACTACAGCACCACAATCTTTACACTGCCATACAAACTACAACAACACAGTCTTTACACTGCCACATAAACTACAACACCACAGTCTTTACACTGCCACATAAACTACAGCACCACAGTCTTTACACTGCTACATAAACTACAGCACCACAGTCTTTACACTGCCACATAAACTACAGCACCACAGTCTTTACACTGCCACATAAACTACAACACCACAGTCTTTACACTGCCACATAAACTACAGCACCACAGTCTTTACACTGCTACATAAACTACAGCACCACAGTCTTTACACTGCTACATAAACTACAGCACCACAGTCTTTACACTGCCACATAAACTACAACACCACAGTCTTTACAATGCCACATAAACTACAGCACCACAGTCTTTACACTGCTACATAAACTACAGCACCACAGTCTTTACACTGCCATATAAACTACAGCACCACAGTCTTTACACTGCTACATAAACTACAGCACCACAGTCTTTACACTGCCATATAAACTACAGCACCACAGTCTTTACACTGCTACATAAACTACAGCACCACAGTCTTTACACTGCCACATAAACTACAGCACCACAGTCTTTACACTGCCACATAAACTACAACACCACAGTCTTTACACTGCCACATAAACTACAGCACCACAGTCTTTACACTGCTACATAAACTACAACACCACAGTCTTTACAATGCCACATAAACTACAGCACCACAGTCTTTACACTGCCATATAAACTAGACTAAGTAATATAGAGAAGTGGGGAAGAAGAAAAAAACCAGAAAATCTAGCATTACTTTAAGTGTTTAACAATCACTGCATCACCAAAAATCTTCCCCCCAGAGAAAAATATACTTTGTATGTTTATAACATGTACCTTTAAAATACTTAATGTGAGGGAATGTAAATTTTTTTTTTTCCCCCAAAAGAGAGTAAGGCTGTCCAAACAAGCCAATATGTTGTTACTGCCCCATAAGAAAAGCAATAAAATCGAATCACAGGCTCTTAAAACCACCACATGTGTCTGGGAAATCATGAGTACGCCTTACTGGCAACCTGCTGATCATTTTGTAAACACTTTAAGAAAGGCACAGCATTCTGACTTTGACCCATCCTTTCCAAATGACCATGCTGAAACCTTGACAGATGTGGCACACACTTGCACACGCCTAAATTTGATTGCACTCCCTTGGCAAATTTTAAGTTTAATTGATAAAATGAATGTTAAATTTAAACTGACTATGGCATGACTTCCAAGATTAACATGTCAGCAAGGAATCTATTTGTTAAATGTACTTACCTAAAGAATATAAAGGTCCAAAGCTTGGCTAAAAATCAGATGTGATAAACCTGCAAAGTACAAACACAACACAAAAAAACATGTTATGAACATTGTGTCTGTAAAGAATTGATACGCTTCTGAGTAAATAAAAAATCAAGAGGGAACAGGTCTACAACTCACTGAAATATTCATCAGATGACAGATTACATTTTTCAAAAAGAAAAGAGATGCTGTGGTAATTATTCACTACTAGATAACTTTTTATGCACTATACTTATAATTGATTACAGATCACTTCACAGCATTCAGAAATTGGCTAAATTATTTAATCTAAATATTAATATTTAACTTATTAACATTTCTAATGATGAATTTAAATTAATTTGATATTAAATACAGTAAATAAAGTCCCATGTACAAATAAAATGCTGGGATTGCAGTTTTATCCTTTCTGGAGGAAATATTTGCAGTGCAATGAGCAGATGCTCACAACATGTTTATTTAAAATTAAGCCTGAAGTTATTCTTTCTGAATCGTTGTAATAAATGCCATGTTGCCTGCTGCATGGCATGTCTGACTAAACACAGCTTCACCATGGCAGAAAGCTTCTCCACGCCAGTATTAACAGGAGCTACAGAGACACACTGATCATGTAAAACCAGTCTGCCTCAGTGGGAAACCCACGACAAATGCAGAAACGTACTAACTGAGTGAGCCGCGGACCGGGCAGCATCGACTGCTCCTGACAGACAGGAGGAGGTCATGGCGACACACACATGGTGTGTATGGTGGGCCGCAGCCTTCCTCTGCCCTCTTGTTGGCGGGCCCTGCCGCCCCAGCCCATCACACTCAAGTCCCTGAACCGAGTCAAAGACCAACCGACTGAAGTTGAACTTAACTCACCGTTTCTAATCCTCTGCCTGGAGCCGGAATGCCGACATGGCATGGCCTCCTCTTTAGCCACATGGAGGAGCATTAGCTAACAAGCTAACACATCCTCGCATAGCTAGCTTAACTACCGAGTTAAATAGGCTCATAGCTGTAACTACTTGAGTATATAATCATTTAAACAGAGCACACAGGGCTGACACAGTGGTGAAAGTTACACGACAAACCATTAATTATGAAAGACTTACCCCAACCAGTTGAAGCTGGCCTGTAGGGACAGCAATGTGCAGCGCAGAGCGTCCCGGGCCTCTGAGTAACTGAAGGGCGCCTCGAAATGAAAGAACCGCCCAAAGAGGCCGGACACTCTTGCGCATACCCAAACTTCAAGATCCAAAACGGATGGTATTTTTTTTAAGCTGCATTTAATTAAATAAAATAAGATTGTCATATTTTTTACGATATGAGTTGAAAATACTTATATTTTATAAGTGAAGTTAAATAACACATATTTCTATTAAAATATGGTTAATAAATATAAGCAACATTTACTAGAGGTCAAAATCACTTTTTTCAGTGTAGCATGTTTGTACCGTGGACGAGGCTCACTGTGCTTCATCAATCCCCAACTGTGACGGTCGTTTCCTCCTTCAGACATCTGAACAGTGAGCTTCGTCGGTTTGGATGTGGTGTTTCTGACCGACCATTCGTCCCACATCCTCTTTTCCGATGGTAGCACACCATCGGCGCCATGTCTCCTGAACTCGTCCATACGAGTCTTTTGTTCCAGTGGCCAGTTTCACCTGTACTGCTTAAGACTGACAAGCCGACACAGTGTTCACACACAGTGTTCCAATGACAGTGAAATGAAATGAAGTCTTTAGACGTGACATTTTTAACTGTCTGAGTTTTAAAGCTAGGGTTGGCGATCTTGGAAAACTAGCATGTAGCATGAATGTAGCATCTCCCCAAAGCTCCGCCCAGCTCCCACCCCATTGGAGGAGCTCCGTTAGGAGCGGAGACGCAGAGACGTTCCGCGCGCAGCACTTCCGCGTCCAGTGCGTTCCTGGCGTAACCTGTCCTCAGCGCTTCGTTTCTTCGTTTTTCTTTATTTGCACTATGCCAAGTACGGCGCACTCACCGGTAAGTAAAGCCCCAAACATTCTTCTCCGCCATTCTGCAGCGACGCTCCGTCCTTCTACGCGCACTGAATCAGGGTCAGTGCACGCCATTGACATGTACGCGCAGGGGGCAGGTCGAACGGCGAAGGGATTTGATTGGTTTAAAAAAAGGTGTCCTGTCAAGACGATTGGTTGCTGTTTTTCCTGTTTTACTCCTGCTGTAGATAGCGGATATTTTCCAAACTACTTTAAGAACACGCTATGAATTGTTTCCCATCGGGTCATAAAGATCATTTTAACCAGTGTTTAAAAAAATGTATCTCATTCAAATCGCTAACCCTAGCTTTAAGGTTTGTCTCATATTTCTGTTCTGGGAACCAAATGCCAACTCTAATCCGAATTCTGACATTCTTAAGCATGAGCCTTTTGACAATCCTACATAGATTAATCGTGATTAACACCGACAGCCTTAAGAAATATGAAACATATTAGTAACTCATTGATGTGCCTAATTTTCCTTGTTACTTGGTGAGCTCTGAAGAACAGGAGAAGCCTGAACAGCCTGTGTGTGAAAGAAGAGTAGAGTCAGTGTGTGTTTTTCTAATGATCATCCGCCTGACAGTATTCAGCTCAGTCTGCTGGTTTCCTCCCAAAATATGTGATAGCCTTCTAATCTGCAGCCCTCTGCTCTGGGATGTGGTTACAACTGAAGTTCACCGTGATGAGTACAGGCGAAGGCTGCAGCTTCCAGCCTCCCGCCTGTAGACGACGAGCCGCTGCTCCGTTTAGTTCAGACCTCCTGATAAGACTCGTGTGTGTGTGTGTGTGTGTGTGTGTGTGTGTGTGTGTGTGTGTGCCTGTGTGTCTGTGTGTGTGTGTGTGTGTGTCCTCCAGCTGTTCCTGCTAACATCTCTGAACTGAAGAACTTGGAGGTTCTGAATTTGTTCAATAACCAGATTGAGGAGCTGCCGACTCAGATCAGCAGCCTGCAGAAGCTCAAACACCTCAATATTGGGTAACGCACACACACACACACACACACACACACACACACACACACACACACACACACACACACGCACAGTCTTGTATTTCTATCCTTGTGGGGACCGTCCATTGACTCCCATTCATGTCTAGCCCCTAACCCTGACCCTTACCCTAACCCTAACCCACACCACAACAAAGCCTAACCCTAAAGAAATGTTTTTGACCTTTTACTTTTTTCAGTAACAACAACATGGTCAAGAAAACACTGTTTCTCCTACTTAGGACCGGAAAAAGGTCCCCACAAGGCACGTCGTTCCACGTTTTGCTATCCTTGTGGGGACCTTTGGCCCCGACAAGGATAGAAATACAAGAACGCGCGCACACACACACACACACACACACACACACACACACACACACACACACACGCTCTAATAGTGGAATGAGGTGACTCACTCCACCATGAGTGGACATGGAACTGCATGCACTTTGCTCGCCCTCTCTCTCTCTCTAGCCCCTTTCCCACCGGCCAAGAAACCCGTTTAAACCCGCTAACAATCGGCTCGTCACGGCAGTGTAAAGTGTTCACTCGGCATTAGACCCGGGTCTTTCAACCCTGCAATCGGTTTTTAGCGGGTCGCTGCTATCGGCTTTTAGTGGGAGGGGCGAAAGGGAGTGTGAAATGCAGACGCGAGTCGACGCGGTAACTTACGTGATGACGTCGACGCAGCGCGGCTACGTTAGCGCGCTAGTTGTTGTTTTTAGACATAGCGTGAGATTTCCTTCATCCAGATGACCCAGCACTGGCAAGATAGCGAGACCAGAGAGCTGCTCCTGATCCGTGGGGAAGAGGAGATTCGTCTACAGGTAACGGAGACTGTGTTCCGCTCATAGATCGTTAAAATAATGGATAGAGCTTTCGTGACGTCCCCCATTGCGTTCCCAAATGCCGTTCTGAAGACTTCAGCGAGTCCAACCGGACGTCTCCATATTGAACATTTGAAACCGGATGTAAATGTGATTGGTCCAGCCCGTCACGTGACCGCATCACGGGGACAGAGGAGGCGCTGTGATTGGGCGATTTATGCTGAACTTTAACTCGTAATATAAAATCAACAGATGATTTATGTGAAAACCAGAGTCTGGTGAAGCAGCAGGTTCTAGAAACCAGAGACAGAGACCAGAACCTGGTCTGAAACTGGGTGCTCTATATGTTTATTTTCACTCTGAAAATTGGCATTTTTGAGTGGGTTCCAATGAGACCGGTGCTCTTTTTTAAACCAGCTTCATCGCCCCCTGCTGGAATTTCCCTGGAATTACAGCTTTTTTGCACTTCCGCATTATCTTCATGTTTTATGAGCGGAGGCTGGCGCTTGTTTCCGCTCCATTGTTTACTTTCGTTATAGCTCCGTTGCACTGATGATGTCATCAACGCGGGACACTATCAACGCGGGAAAACGCAGCAACGCGGCTCGCCAGCAGGCGGTTTAGACTCGGGTCTGCAGGCAGTGTGAAAGGACACAAAAGGTGATTATTAGAGTGGGTCGAAAACACAGGTTGACCCACTAGCTGCAGTGTGAAAGGGGTCTCTCTCTCTCTCTCTCTCTCACACTTGGGATGGGTACTAAATTCAGTACTTTATTAGGTACCAACTGAATTCTGTTGTTACTGAGTACTGATTCTGCTAAATTCAAGCCGTACCACATAGCGCACTCGGGCTGTCAAAATTAGTGCAATAATGACGACTGAATTCAAATTCCTGATAACGCCACTAATTTATTGAACGATTAATTTCATGAATTGATGGACAGCCCTAGTCGGTACCCAGGTGCATCCCTGTGCCTGTGAGGGACTGGGTTGGGAGAGTAGACGGTTTTCCATACCATGAACACAGCATTTCCCGCACAGCAGCGGAATGACGTCGGTGTCCGGCGGTTGGGTCAGCAGAGCAGCGTGGCTGACGGAAGGCGCTCCAAGGTGCAGCTCCACTTCTCAAAATGCCATGCAGATTACGCTCACAATATTTGTGAAGCGAAGTGCAGTGGAGGAAAGGCTCTACTCTTTGGAAGCACCTGGTAAACAGCAGTGCACTGTTTCCAACAGCTCCAGCTCTACGACTACAACTCCTGCCTTCGGTACTGTTAGCACGCTAGCCTCCGTTAGCACGCCAGCTTTCATCAGCGACTCGTCGTTGCAGGCAGCAACCTGGGATACGAAATGGCCTTAACGTTTGGTGATGGCAACAGCAACATCGTTTGTCCTGAGAGAGGAGGAAGGGAATAGCAGTCCGTGAAGCCGGGTTTGAACTGGTACATGAAGAAACACAGTGTCGCTGTGGTTCAGGGCTTTCAGACGACAGCTGAATACTGACGCATGTTAAACTGCAAAATGTAGACATTTTATTATGAAGCAAATTAACATTTATTGCCACATAAACACAAAAGTACTGAAACCTGGTGCTGTTGAACCATGGGACCGATTCCCCATTACTGGGTACCGGGTACCGGAACGACATCAGTTCAAATGTGAATGGTACCCATCCCCAGGAAGACAGGTCTGTCTGTCTGTCTGTCCATCTGTCCAGGATGAACCGTCTGAACAGCCTCCCCAGAGGGTTCGGCTCTCTGCCTGCGCTGGAGGTTCTGGATCTCACCTACAACAACCTGAACCAGAACTCCCTGCCGGGAAACTTCTTCTACCTCAGTGAGTGCATGCAGACGTTTGAACACACACGACAACGCACACACCTTGCAACAGGCTCACTCAGCTGTCTGTGTCGCAGCGACTCTCCGGGCTCTCTACCTGAGTGATAACGACTTCGAGTCTCTTCCTGCCGACATCGGGAAGCTGATCAAACTCCAAATAGTAAGTGTGTGTGAAGCTGTGAAGCGTCTTGTCTGCAGCTCCGTGGTGAGATCACACTCTGCTCACCTCCCTCTTCTCCCGGAGACCAGGTGGGAATGAGAGGTCCGGGTTCCGGGTCTGGTCCACTCAGACTGACAGCGGCTCATAATGAGAATGCTGCAGGTTCCTGTGAGCAGGGCCTCCGGCGGCTGCAGAGCGCCTCCGTTTGTACTTACACATGTTTTTATCGCTCCTAATAAAGAAAACAGATACGAGGGCAGACCCAAATGAAACCGGAAGTTGGTTGCAACTTTTTATTTTTTACATTTCAAAATAAAACACCACCGTCGCCTTCAAAATAATCTCCATCCGCATTAATGCAGCGCTCCAGCCGTGTCTCCCACTTCACCAATGCATCGGAAAAACTCGTGCGCAGTTATGCCTTTAATGACGGCTGCGATTTGTCTGTCCCCTCCTCCACATCTGCAAACCGCTGTCCCTTCAGCTGCTTCTTCAACCTGGAGAACAAGAAAAAGTCACTGGAGGCTTCATCTGGCGAATCAGGCGGATGGGAGAGGAGATTCATCTCATTCTTCTCCAGAAACGGCGTGAGGCGCAGCGCCGTGTCCGCTGGCGCTCTGTGGTGGTGGATCAACCGGCTCCACTCCGCCACGACGCTCTGCTTCCTCCTCACATCCTCACGGAGCGTCTGAGGACTTCCTGTAGTAGTCCTGGTTTACAGTCTGATTGTTTTCACGGCTGAGCGGATCTGACGCGTGTTCTTTGGCCGAGGGGATCCGTGGTGTTTCCACTGGCTGGACTGCTGTTTGGTCTCTGGATCATACTGCAGCACCACGTCTCGTCCCCGGAGACGACCTTGGACAGCAGCCCGGCGTCGTCCTCCAGCTGCCGTCTGATCTGCCGGCGCACGTCCGCGCCAGTCTCCTTCTGCTCCGGTGTGAGCGGGCGCCACCATTTTGGCAGAGACCCGGCACTGCCCCAAATCCTGCTTATGATCCTCTGGCAGGGACCCCAGGAGAGATCAGCCACCTCTCCAGGGACCCCAGGAGACCCCCGTCAGATCAGCACCTCTCCAACGCCCCGGCGTCGATCTGCCAGCACAGCTGCTTCAATTTCCCCGACAATCTGGGCTGTGCAGGAGGTGGAGGGTCGTCCTGATGTGGGCTGATCCTCAATGGACATCTGGCCCTTCTCAAACCCCCGGACCACTCATGGACCTGAGTCTTCCCCAGAGCAGCATCCTTGTAGGCTTGCTGCAACAAGCTGAGTGTTTCTGCTGCTGTTTTCCCAGCAAAAAGCAGAATTTAATGCTCTGGCTTCCCAGTCAATGTCGCCATTGTGGAAAAATCGCAGACCTCCTCTGCACTCTGTTACTATAAATAGCGCCTGACAGGCGTCAGTGTCTCTCTGGGAGCTCAGATTTCTCACAGATGTGCACGAGGCTTACCTGCAGCACATCTGACGGCCAGAAGTAGAAACTCGGTATTATTAGTATTTTATGACCAACTTCCGGTTTCGTTTGGGTCCCCCCTCATATGTTCTCTTTTTTAAATCTGCTGAGAGTGTCAATCAATCAATTTCAATTTATTTTTGTATAGCCCAGTATCACAACAACAGTTGCCTCAGAGGGCTTCAAGATGTTACATTTGTCGGTAAAAGTAAAAACAGTGAATAAGCATAATGGTAATATGTCAATATTTACAGTAACGAGACAAAACGAAGCAACCACCGCCTTAGACCCTCACATCCGGCAAGAAAAAACTCCAGAAACCCAGTGGGAAAAGAAGAAATCTTGGGGAGAACCACAGTATGGAGGGATCCCTCTCCCAGGGACGGACAGCTTTGGCAACAGCTAGCATGAGACAATAAGAAGTAAAGCCTAGGACTATGTTGAGGACAGTCCGTTGGATGGTCCAGCACAAGAACCACGGATCCCAGCAGTAGAACTGAAGCCAGTCCACGGGCAGGACCGACAGGGGTGTCCTCCCGGTCCGGACGGAGCTTGTTCATAGGCCTTCGTAATAGTGGAGTCAGCAACTGAAACTGGAGAAGACTCCCCCTCGAAGGGGGGGACAGCAGGTGAAAAGCAATGAACGGACTAAAGGGAATAACATTCAGACATTAGAGGACAGGGCTCAGTGCACCGTACTTCCCACAGCATTCTAGCTCCTGGGGCAGCTTTGTGGATACTTAACTGTTTAAACTAGTATTTAGTTAGTATAGTTTAGTTTAGTTTAATTTAGTTTGGTTTAGTTTAATTTTGTTTAGTGTAATTTGGTTTGGTTTAGTTTAGTTTAGTTTAGTTTAGTTTAGTTTAGTTTAGTTTAATTTAATTTAATTTAATTTAATTTAATTTAATTTAGTTTAGTTTAGTTTAGTTTAGTTTAGTTTGGTTTACTGTAGTTTGGTTTGGTTTACTTTAGTTTGGTTTGGTTTGTTTTAGTTTAGTTTAGTTTAGTTTAGTTTAGTTTAGTTTGGTTTACTGTAGTTTGGTTTGGTTTGTTTTAGTTTAGTTTAGTTTAGTTTAGTTTAGTTTAGAATCCCTAGCTGACCTGATCATAGGCTGCATCGAAGAGAAACGTCTTGAGCCTAACCTTAAATGTGGAGACTGTGTCTGCCTCTTTGACACCACTTGGAAGCTGGTTCCATAAAAACGGTGCCTGATAGCTAAAGGCTCTTCCACCTAGTGTCCATTTAGAGACTCTAGGAGTCACCAGTAACCCTGCATTTTGAGAGCGAAGTGCTCTGATTGGTTGATAAGGCGTTAAAGCATCTTGGAGATAGGTTGGAGCCATCCCATTTAGGATTTTGTAAGTGAGGAGAAGGATTTTAAATCTAACTCTAAACTCGACTGGAAGCCAGTGAAGAGATTTTAGAACGGGAGTAATGTGTTCACGTCTTCTAGTTCCAGTTAATAATCTGGCGGCTGCATTTTGAACCAACTGAAAGTTTTTTAATACACTTTTTGGGCAGGCTGCGAGAAGGGAGTTGCAGTAGTCCAGTCTAGTAGAAACAAATGCATGGATGAGTTTTTCTGCATCGCTTCTAGGTAGAATGTTTCTTATTTTAGCTATGTTGCGCAAGTGGAAATATGCTGTTTTACAAGCCAGGTTGATGTGTGCTTTAAAGGAGATATCCTGATCAAATAAGACCCCGAGGTTCCTCACAGTAGAGGAGGAGGATACACTGACGTTATCTAAGGTAATAATCTGTTTGGATAGACACTCTCTCAGTTTATGGGGGCCTAGTATAATGACCTCTGTTTTGCCAGGATTCAGACGGAGATAGTTCGTAGTCATCCAGGTTTTAATTTCTCTGATACAGTCACTGAGTCTGTCTATTTGATTAGTTTGATCAGGTTTCATAGATAAATACAGTTGTGTGTCATCTGCATAGCAATGAAAATTGATATCGTGACTTCTAATTATGTTCCCTAAAGGAAGCATATATAACAGAAATAAAATTGGCCCGAGCACGGACCCTTGAGGAACCCCATAACTGACCTGGGAGCACGGTGAGGACTGTTGGTTAATGTGAACAAATTGGTACCTATTAGATAAATAGGATTTGAACCAGCAGAGGGCTTTTCCTCTGATGCCAACCTCACATTCTAACCTCTGCAGGAGAATATTGTGGTCGATTGTATCAAAAGCTGCACTGAGGTCTAGGAGAACCAGGACTGAGACTAGACCTGCGTCAGCCGCCAATAGCAAGTCATTAGTGACTTTAACTAACGCAGTCTCAGTGCTGTGATAAGCTCTATATCCTGACTGAAATTTCTCAAATAAACTATTGTCCTGTAGGTGGCGGTAAAGCTGTTTAACCACAACTTTTTCCAGGACTTTTGAAATAAAAGGCAGATTTGATATCGGTCTGTAGTTAGCTAGAATATCAGGATCAAGATTAGGTTTTTTCAGCAGTGGTTTGATTACTGCGAATTTAAATGACTGTGGCACATAGCCAATTTCTAGAGATGTATTTATTACAGTTATGATCGTATTTAAGATAACTGGAAGAATATCTTTGAAAAGCTTAGTTGGAATTGGATCTAGGAGACAGGTTGAGGTTTTAGAAGACATTACAATTGAAGTAATCTCAGCCCCATTTACTAATGAGAAACTATCTAGTATTTCAGGTATTTCAGGTGGAGGCAGTGGCTGGATTCCCTGAGCTTGATCTGAGGAAAGCGCTTCACTGATTTTACCTCTAATGGTTATGATTTTATCATTAAAGAATTTAAGAAAGTCATGGCAGTTTAAAGATTCTGGGATTACTGGTTCCACTACAGTATGACTGGTTGTCAGTCTGGCTACAATGTTGAACAGAAACCGAGGGTTATTTTTGTTTATTTCTATTAAACGAGAGTAATATAATGTCTTGGCTTTAAAGAGAATTTGTTTATAGCTTAGCAAGCTACATTTCCAGGCCTTCAGAGATTGTTCCGATTTAGATTTACGCCACAGTCTTTCTAATTGCCGAGTTTTTTGTTTGAGAACACGGGTTTCAGAATTAAACCATGGAGCAACGCGCCTGGGTCGATTGGTTTTCAGCTGCAACGGAGCCACTACGTCAAGGGCAGATTTTAGTGAGTGCATAGCACTGTCAACAAACTGATCACTATTATCACCACTGGTCAATAAGCTCATTTCTGTGAGTTCACAAGATAATGCAGCAAATGCAGGCTGGATCAATTCTTTGTACCGAGCCACAGATTTTTCAGATAATGTCCGTATCAGCTGAATTTTATCTTTTTGAGCGTCAGGGTGGAAGCAGCCCTGAACACTCAGAATAAGCCTACATCCTTTAAATAACAACTCAAAGTGTTTCCCTTTGTTACATCAGAATGTCTACATATGGATGAATATCCTTCTACAAACCTGTCCAGTATTCTGTTCTTGAACAAGGAAACTGCATCTTTTTCTTCATCTTGGATTCCAAAGCAGCATCATGTTGAAACGGTCTCGGACTGAAGCTGATGCTTCTCTATTAGCTCTTGTTTAATATGAATTCTGTGTTTATTCAAATGTTAAATAACTGACATTGATATTTCTCCAAACCCTGCAATATATGTTAGGGTTACAAATAAAATACAGTGATTTTCGACAGATGATCTGAAAAGCACTCAGTCCTGCCGTCTTGTAGACGTTGACCTGCTCATGTTTACCAGCAGCTCACTCCATGTCTGCACTGCCATGACGACGCTCACACGATACATGGTGCCACTCTGTTGGCTATTTACAACACAGGACATTTCTTGCTCAGTTCATTTACACAAACCTGCTTGAGGGCCTCTGTGAGTAAGTCAGACCTGGATGGGCAGTGTGGAAGT